>NW_026557987.1:3542426-3622306 GCF_026930045.1 Uloborus diversus | reverse complement strand
CTGTACATAAAGAAAATATATTTTATAATAAAACTTCCTTTGAAACATTTTTTTTTAAATAATTGGCAGTAAATTTGTACCCTCCCCAAAAAGTGCAAATCTTTCCCATTTTTTTTCATGAGGCAAAGTGAAAAATAACATTATTTTGTAATGAAATGTTTTCTATTTGATTACTAAAGATATTTTTGTTCAAATAAATAAGTACCAAAAAAAAAAAAAGAATGAATGTATGAAAACGAAATGAAACAGTAAACAAATAAATGAGTGGGTTAGTAAATGAGAAAAAATAAATCAGTTAACCAAATAGTGAATGAATAACGGAAATAGTAAATGAAGGAATGCAAATGATATAATAAATGGATATGTAAGTGATTTCATAAAAGATTGAATGAGCAAATAAAATGAGCTATTTCACTTTGTCCCGTATGCACTTGACTAACTGTACAAAGCATTTAATATACAAATAAGCATAATATTAAGCTAATAAATACTGCACTGAATATTAGTAGGTCTCAATAATGGTAATATTTTAAATGTTAATAACAAGAACTTCATCATTTAATGGTAGCAAAAATAATTTGACTTTTTAAAAATTGCTGGTATTATTACGTTCTTTGATTTTTAGAGGTAATTTTTTCTTGACTGGAATAGATTACATGTGTTACTGCATAATTAAAATATTACTAGATAGGCGACACTAAAAGGAGAGTAAATATATCACCATTTCACTTTGCCCCCTCCCTCTACTTCCCTAAGCATGAAATTTTTTTTAAAATTTACATACAGATTACAAAATGGAAAAGTTCTCATGAAAGCAATTGTTTCACTTGGCCTGGAAACATTTCAAACCTTAATTTAATCAAAAGGTGTTCACCCCGAGACAGGGTTGTAACCAGAAAATAATTTCAGGGAGGGTTTAAAACTTTCATGTGGAGCTTTGCACTATTTGTGCTAATGTTCAAGTCAAAAAGGGTTATCTATTATGAAACCTTTACGCAATTAATATACATATGAAAAACATTTGAGTTTGGAACAATATTTTTTGGAAATTTTTAAATATAAACAGATCTATGTACAGAGGTCTGTCCAGGATTTTTCACAGGGCCGTTTTATTGTGAAAAATCAAATAGTTTTGTGAAAAATAAGTTAATTTTGTGAAAAGTCAAATAATTAAAAAAAAAAAATGTTAAAACAAAATTTTAGAATTTATACATGGTACAAACTGCATTCTAGCATTTGGCCATGGGGGGGGGGGGCGGCATCGCTCTCTCAAGTATTAATATTTATCTACCCTTCGTTAAATTATACTATAGAAATATTTCTGTACAGTATTTAAAATAATTGTAACAAAAAAATAAAATTCAGACAAGGGTTCAGCATTTAACTTTCTGACCCAAGACACTCTTAAAAAGCACAGAATTTCTTTTAAAACTTATAAACTTTGTGATTTTAACGAAAATAAAAAGAGGTTTTATTTATTTACTCTAAACAAAGCATAGTAAACATCAAAAGTTCGAAAAATCGGATTCCCATAGTGGATGCATCGCAATTCTCAAAGTGAAGGCATCAAAAGTATAAAAACGGCTTGTAAAAGAAATATTTTTGATAAAATTATTTTAAAATTGCATTTTAGAGTCCTATGATAAACATATCATTAATATCTGTAGACACAGTAGAAGCAAAAAAAAAAAAAAACTGATTCAGCTTTTTAATTTTTAACTCATGAAAGAAAATGGATTTTTGTTTTAAAAACTTGAAATGAGCGTTCTAACAGGAATAAAGAGACTTTTCATTTATTTGAATCCTAATAAAGCGAAGTTAGCTTGAAAAAAGAACAAAATATGATTGTCATATCGGATGTTAGAAGATTGCATTCTTCAAATTGTAGACATCTAAAAAAAAAAAAAAAAAAAAATTAAAAAAAAACGGTAAGTAAAAGAGTTTATTTAAAGTTAATCATCCTTGTTAGCATTGAAAAATCAAACCCATATAATTTTTTCCCAAAATAACAGTTAAATATCGTTGACAAGCTGGTAAAATGATGAGAATATTTTTTAATCAAGTCATTATGAAGGTTTAACGCCACACGCTAAGTGGCAATAATTTTGAGGAGAAAAGTGCTTACCAATGCCTTTTCAGAAAAGTTTACAACAACACTGCTGGTAATTAGCTGTGATAAAACAAACAAACAAAATTATTTAAAACCAAACTTATTTTCAGCTGTTGATTTCTTTCCAAGAAACGAACAAGCATTATATTTATTTGGCAGAAGCAATTATTTATCTCTTGCAGGAGCATCACAAGAGTGCCGATTTTATTTTTCTTTGCAAAATTAGCAGAATTTGTGTAAGTTGATCCCTCTAATTTGACTTTAAAAAAGGTTCCAAAAATTATCGGTTTTATACACCGAAATATGAGTTACTTTGCTTTCAGATTTTCTCTTTAAATGAACAATTTGTGAAAGATCTGTTCTTGTTTATCAGATTTTTATGAAGGGTCCGTTCTGGTTGATCTAATTTTTGTGAAAGGTCCATCATTAACAGACCCAAATATCTTCTGGCCACACCCCTGATGTAGTTTTGCAAGTTGAAGTTAAGATTGTATACTGTAGTATAGTTAAATTCAGAGCAACACATTCTTAAAATGCAAAATTGATTTATAAAAATAAAATCCACTGATTTTAATGAATGGTTTTAATGAATGGGGGGTGAGCACCTCAAAGCGATTTTTCAAAAATTAGATTTTGTTCTTTTTCTATTCTAATTTTAAGAACATTTTACGGAGCAAATTATCATAACTTAGACGAGTGAATTTCCAAGTTATCATAACATGGAACCGTACCATGGGCAAGCAAATGAACATAGCAAATTGGCGAGAAATTCATCATCCATTTTTTGTAAATATACAGGCAAACCATATGACCTTTTCATTTTCTACTACGGGCAAAGCTGTGCGGTTACCGCTACTTATAGAATAAAAGTGCGGTAGAAAAACCCTCTTTGACCTTTTTTTTTTGTTTTTAATTAAATACTTAGATGTAATAAATACATTTTTTAAAAAGTACTCCGGCAAATTGATATAAAAAAAAAAGCAACATCAAAAATTTATAAACCGGGATCGAACAGGAAAATCAATGTTAGAAATGAAATATTTTCTTCTCCTGATCCTCATTTGCACTCAGTCGTTGCTGTCATTTTCTCGTATGATTCTTTTTTCTTGAATCTACTTGCTTTCTGTATTTGCAAGCTTTCATGAAGCCTTCAATTGCTTTATCTGTTTCAGCAAGCCTTCTTGGAGCCATCTGCAATAAAATTTTGATTCATAAATCATGCTTCAGTCATGAATTTCAGGGTAAAAAGAGTTCAAGATTAAAAAAATATAATTTGAATTTTGACCTCTTGAATTCAAATTATGTTTTTTGCAATCACGAGTGTGTGTGTCTATATGTAGGCGTGTGTGTTTATGTGTGTGCAGGTTTGTGTGTAGGGGGTATGTGTATCTGTGTATAGGCATGTGTGTTTGTGTCTGTGTGCAGGCATGAGTGTGTGGGTAGTGGTGTGTGTGTATGTGTAGGTGTCTGCATGTATGTGTTTGTGTGTGTATGTGTGTAAGTGTAGAATATTGACGCAACCTCGAAACGGTTTTCGCTATAGGAGGCGGTCAACGGTGATGCTGCAGAGGGTACTGGTGGGAAAATAAAATGATAGCACATCAAAACAGTCAAATAAAAGCAATTAGCAATCGTGATTACTCAAAAAAAGAAAAAAAAAAAAACTGAAAAGTATTATGTTCATTATGATTATGAGTTGTAAGGTTGAAGTTCAACAAAAAGCAGGGCTGTGCAGTCGGAGGCTTGCAGTCTACCTGATTTCGAGTCAAAGGAGACTTAGTCTAGAGTCTAAAGCTCATAATTCTAAGAGTTGGAGTCAGAGCAGTCACTTTCCTTCAAAGTCCGTAACTCTGCCAGTGCTTGCGGAATCAGACTGATTTTGGACAAAGGAGTCAGAGTCGGAGGCTTTAGGATTCCTGGAGTTTCGGAGGAAAATGGAGTAGAAGACGGTCATCCCCCCCCCCCCCGACTTCACAGCCCAGACAAAAAGTTAAAACTTGCTCACTGCTATTTAAGACTCTCTCAGCTGTTGATGTGTTCCTGTTTGATGATGTAAAGTTAAAGTAACCACTTATTTTTGATAAACATTTAGCAATTTTCAGCAAGTGCGATCAGAAAGGCTTTTTCTGGTAGAACTCATAGAAAAAAAAAAGATTTTTTTTAAAAATATTTCTAGCATAAAATAATGTACACAGAATTTTGTCTACATCTACATTCAAATGCTTTTCCTCTAAATATTTTTATCCCCCATGAAAACACCAAATTTGACAATGCAGGAAGCTTTAAGAATTTTAATTTATCTGTACATCAAGAATGCGTTGCTACTTTTCTCACTAAAACTTAAACACATGACAGAATTCTATCAGTAATACCAAGCTTAATAATGTACATTTAGTGTGTGTGCATATGTATTAACTCTCTCTCTCTTTCTCATACACACACACAAATGTATAAATACATGTAACAATCTAAAAATAAACTTGTTTAAAATTTTAAATTTATTTAAAAAAACAGTGATTTAATGTCAAAAGGATTGAATAACAATT
Source organism: Uloborus diversus (assembly GCF_026930045.1). Classification (NCBI taxonomy): domain Eukaryota; kingdom Metazoa; phylum Arthropoda; class Arachnida; order Araneae; family Uloboridae; genus Uloborus; species Uloborus diversus. The sequence continues at coordinate 3,617,650 of NW_026557987.1, read as the reverse complement.
TGCAAAAATCACATCCAATCCAAATTCATTGGTTGAATAATGACTTGATAATGTTCATGTATTATCATTTTTAATTTTGAAAACTATGGGCAGTTTTTGTGGTGGAAATTTAGGTTGTTAGGGGTTAATTTTTTGGAAACAAAAAACCCTCCATTAGGCGGAATGATACAAAGAACCACCAAGGTCAAAAAGGACACGATCAAAATATCACTGGGAAAACAATTGGTTGATCGTATTAGAAGTGTTTCCTTAAAACTCCAAGATGTCTCAATTTTTGATACAAGCAGAGAATTAAAAAAGAAAAAGAGACCCCAGTGTTGCTAAACAATAGAAAAAGAACACATAACTATTGCTTTGGAAGCAATCAGGTTGTTTGTTCTCACCAGCAATTTTGGTTTTTTTTTAGGGAGCTCCTTCTATTACAACAAACTTGAAGGGGATGCAAATTTTGTTCATTTTAACTAAATTTAAGCAATGTATTGGTAATTTAAACATGATTGAGTATTTATATTGTGAAGATTGGTATTTTCCGTGATGAGATTTTACTGTTGCAACATTTTAAAATTTTAAAGAGTGAGAATCAGGTATTGGTGTTTTTTCCTTTTGAATGTTTTTTGATTTTGACCATGACTTGAACTATCATGTTAAAAAGTGTAATTTTTTTTTTTTAAATAAAGGAATACTCTTGTTATTATTTTTTTACAGTGTAAAAAAAAAAAGATCAGCAGCATACGAATGAACAACATTGTTGGATTTTTTTTTTTTTTTTACAATTACAGCAGAATGCAAGAATAATATATGTGACAAGTATGCAGTGAAAAAATGCTTTCTTAACAAAAAATAAATCAGATGACTGAATTGGAGATCTTTTAACAAGTCAAAATCAACTTATTCTAAAAACACTTAGTACAAGTTACTTTTCAGCACATCTTAAAGTTAGTAATTGGAAATTAGTAGCAAAAATCTAATTACACGTGTTTACATCAATTTACTACACTCATGGAATTTTTTCAAATCAAAGCAATATTTGATCTAATTTCAACAGACAAAAATGTTGCACATATATTATGCACATTATGTATAATTACACTTCACTTGTTGTTCACAGTATACACCACAGATTTACAGGAACTACTCAATATACAAAGAATAAAAATGCAAATTCAGATTATCAGGTTAATAATTCAATAAAAATTAAAACTACACAAAAAATGGAAAAGTTGGCAAATTTCTAACAAATTTTTGTTTTTCGGAATAATATCAGTACCAAAAAAAAAAGAAAAAAGACCAGAAAAAGGATATTCCTATAGTTTATGCAGGGCTGTGGAGTCGGAGTCGGACTGATTTTGGGGTAAAATAGTCGGAATCGTTCAAAAACATGCCGACTCAGGGTTTCTTTTTTTTTTCTTTAACTTTCACTGACTCTCTTTGCATTTTTTTAAAAACTGACTACCAATTAATTTGATTACATGTATAAAGGCCTACTAATAAGTAAATCACTGTCATTGTGGCAACCAGCTGGCTTGATTTTATATCGAACTTTCTGTGAGAACTACCTATCCCTCTCCAAGTTTGCTTATTACTTTCTTCTATATCTAATATATAGAAGAAAGTATTGGATTCGTTTTCAAATTTTCGAATTTTGACGGATTCGAAGGTTTTGAGGTGTGCTGAGTCCATTTCGACTATTTTTGGAAAATGTCTGTCTGTGTGTGTGTATGTGTGTCCGTGTATGTATGTGTGTCACGTCTGTGTGTGACCAGTTTTTTGTGGCCGCTCTACAGGAAAAACTACCGCATGAAATCGAACGAAATTTAGTACACATATGTGCCCCTATGTGAACTTGTGCCCATTAGTTTTTGGCGCGAATTCCTCCAAGGGGGGTGGAGCAATGGAACGTTTTTCGAGTTACGCGTGCTTGCTATTCCTCAGGAAGTTACTGGCGGAATCAAACAAAATTTGGTCCATATGTTGGTATTAACAGGAACAGGTGCTGATTCAATTTTGGTGTCAATAACTCAAACGGGGGTTGAGCTGTAGAACGTTTTTTGTCGTCAATTGTGACTGCTGTATCTCAAGAAATAATGAACGGAATGAAAGAAAAATTTATCGGCAAGTAGCCCTTAGTGGGTATAAGAACTGATTTTATTTTTGTGTCAACAGCTAAAAGGGGGGTAGCGCAATCACCCGTTCTTTTTTTCCATTGTGAGTGCCCTATCTCAAGAAGTAATGCTACGTTCTGGTTGAAATTTGGAATATATGTTAATCCATATGTAAACAGGCTTTGGTTCAATTTTGACGCCAATCGCTCCAAGAGGTGTTGATTTTTTTTTTTTTTTTTTGCGAATAAAAATATTTTTATTAATGCAACAATAAGAAAGATAAATCGTAATAGATTGTCGTCTGCGTATTTCTCGTGATTTTAATTGTATGGAAATGATCGGAAATATTATCTCAATGATTTAAAATGTTTAACTGTTGCCATCTTATGTTTGTTAACAAATAAAATATTTGTAATTAATTCAAGCAAGGCTTTTAATATAACTTTCAATTTTCGCTTTGCTTTTGTAATAATTCAGACATTGGGATGGCCGTCAAGTATTTGCATGTGTAATTTTGTTTTTGTTAGGAATATTGCTTCCTCGTGAAGCATGGGGAGGGATCAGAAAAAAAAAAAAAGAAAAATATAGAAGAAAGTTTCGTGATGGCCACAACATACTAGTTTTTTAACTTAATTTAACTCATAGCAACTATCAGCAAACAGTTTTGTTGCCTAACATTTTCTAAGTAATCACTATCAAATAAAAATAATATATTTTTTACCTCTATCTCAGTTATAAAATAGTAAAAGGAATGTATATATCGCTTGAGCAAGTCGGGAAATTCTGAGGGAGGTAGGTGAAATAAGTGTTGGCACGAAAACGCAAATCCAAAAGATCCGATTAAATATGTTTTTTTTTTTTTAAATCTCAAGGCTTGATCTAAGACAGCTTGTTTATCACTAAAAAGTGCAAAATAAAATCAGTACATCATTTATTGGTTACAACACTCGATAATTGTAGTTAATCCTAAAATTTTCACATTAAGGTTAACTCTAGAGCTGTCAATAAATTAAAATTAAAAATTGAGCCAAGAAATGTAAGTATAGTAAAAGCTATTCGTACAAAGCTGCATACCGCCACACTTTGTGTAAAATTTGCTCCAGATGTACATGTACTCGACTTCTCCCTGCAATATAGTGCAAGATTTTCGTTGAAATTTTTAAGATGAAATTTAAGATTTATTATTGGGGAAATGTTTCAGAATTAAAGTATATCAATTTTTATAAACTCAGAAATTAAGTTAAGGTGTCACCCAGTGGGGGGGGGGGACCCTTCTCAAGATAAGTTTTTTGACTTGGCAAAATGTTTGTTGTTTCTCTCAAGTTACAGCTTTCAAAAATTGAAAGCACAGGATTAGATCAGCATCTATTTGCTCAACAGTAAAAGGGAGCAAATTAATCCTTTTCAATTTTTTTAAAAAATGGGATTTTAAAGTAATCTTACTTTAGAAATCGCAACTATTGGATAATTTGATTTTCAAATTCCAACGTTGCATGCGTCTTAGGTTTACAATAAAATACAACGCGAAATGTTCATAAAAAGAACTAATATTTCAATCTCTGTTAAGGGATTTTCCCCCTTCCCACGGGGGTGGGATTTAAAAGAATTAAAATAAAATAAATAAATAAGCTGGAGTCGGAGTTGAACATTTAAGAATCCAGGAGTCGGAGTCGGGCCATTTATCTTCCGACTCTGCAGCCCTGAGTTTATGGAAGTGTCTAAGCTCAAACTCTTGACTTTGAAGTTCCAAAACATTTTTTCTTTCTTAAAGGTTTAAAAAAAAGTCCCTTAATTAAAGGCAAGTCATAAACACTAGCTGAGCTATATCAATTTGAAAATTTGTGATTGCTTTTGCAGCATGCAATATTTATCTACTTTTTATATTTTGCTAAAATTCGCCAATGGCATAGCCAGAAGAAAAACTCTGAAGGGAAGATGGTTACACTTCAGGGTTGGCAAAGTGGACCCAGCCCAGAAAAACCCGCCCGGGTTTTTCTGGGCGGGTCCACCAACAAAAACCCACCCGGGTTTTTGTGAAAAGTGGGTTTTTGTTAAAGATAATTTCTGAGTTAGTAAAACATATACATTTCAAAAATTATATATTTTATCCAAATTATCTATAAATCACTAGTAAATGAAAATATGAAATCAGGTGTATTTGAAGTAATTTATCTCCTGAATATTTATTTATTTATTGAATCAGTTTCATTATTAAAAATTTCTTGTCAATATAATAACCAATGCTTTTTGTCAAATGCAGAGTCTTGACCCTTCTCATTAACCATTTTTTTCCACTTTGAAGGAATCACAAATGTTATTAACTAATTTTAATTACTTGTATTACTTAATAATTCTTTGAATGTAGAATTGTATAATTACATACAATTAGTACTTTCACATTTAAAAATTCAGGAGAAAAAAAATCTTCAATTTTCAATTTTGAAATCATTATTCAGAAAAATTTTCTATTTATGCTACTACTTATTGTTACTAATACTTAATTATTTATTTTTTGATAGCAAATTTCAAATTGTAAAACAAATTTTAAAAATGAACCATTGATTAACTTCTTGTTAATGAAAAAAAAAAAGCTAAATTAATGCTTGGTGATAGTTTTGATTAAACTCAGAAGTCAAATGATGACAAAATAAAAATATTGAATGCAAAACATATTTCAAATAATTTACAGAGTAATACATTTAAAATAATTGTAACTAATTGTTACAGTTTACCAATCAAAATCAATTTCACTTTTATTTTTGTGATAATATTTGTAAATCTTAACTAATTTTTCACATTGTTCTGAGCTTAGTCTGTTCCGCAACTTAGGATACAAATCCAAATGTAGAGAAGATCCTTTCAATGGAAGCAGAGCTAGATGGAACAGAGTGGAGGGATTGGAAAAAATGTAAAAAATCAGAATCTACCTTGTTGTTCTTTTGTACTTTATGTTTCAGAATTTCCCACCATTTTGCAGCTGAAAACTGTGACACAATATTTTCTGAGAAAAGTGATTTAGGAAAATAGTCTGTGTCTTTAAAAGCCATTATTGCAGGTAACCACTCTGCATGGTACTGCATTACCCATGCTTCAGCTTCTTCCTCTTCCTCTGAATCAAGTCTTTCCCCTCTATACTTTGCATCCATTATATTGGCCAAAAAGTGCTCAGGGCCAATTATCTGTTTTTTACCGTTTTTTTATAACTTCTTTGTGCGGTTTTAAATCATCCGACTCCATCAAATTTTTCCAAATTTCCACAGAACGTGACAGTGTAGTCGAGTCTTTTTGGAGTTCATCAAGAGCTGAGGATATGGCCGTGAGCTGCTTGTCTAAATTTAAGCACTCCTTGTAAATTGCAACATTATCCAATATTTTTGAAATTCATTTCTCAAAGTCATTTTGGTGCTCAGATGCAATTGTCACATATTTATCATAGTTTTTCAAAAAGCTTGAAATGCACTCTTTGTGTGAATTCCAGCGAGTAGTATTAGGTATTTGAGGCATCAAACAATCATAATCTTTGAGCCATCCATGCGGTTGATGATGATTACGGAAATATTTTTGTACCTCAATGACTTGGTTCAAAATGATTGTAGGTGAAATTTCTTTCGCCACTAAGTTTAAAAAATGTGAAGAGCAACCAAACATGAGTACATTAGCATTCTTCGATGGACTTCAAAGCAATTTCTGCACAACATTCAGCAGTTTTTTTTTAGATCCCGCGTCTACAATATTTAAAAGATAGGTATTCTTACCTGTATGTAAGCTCGAACCGATGATAGGATCATTTTTTATGCTTGACCATCCATCTTGTATAACAGTGATAGAAGCTCCAGCCATTTCTTCCTTCATCTTTTGTTCGATTTTTTCTGATGCTTCATTAAGCAAAGTCCCTCCTAACTGTTTACGGTTAGGCAAAGAGTACCCTGGTCTTAATGCAGCTACCATGTCAATGAATTCGGGACTTTCAACCACACTAAAGGGAACATTGGCAGAGTAGAAAAATGCAGCAACTTTTCTATCAATAATGCATTGTTCTTCTTTTGAAGTTTTCAGTACGAAGTTGGTCATTGAACCTTGAATATGTGGTTTTTTCTGAATGGGATTCAAAAATTCAGCAGAAACAATACAATCAGCATCAGAAGAATCAGGAGCAGATCCATTTTGATCATCAATAGAGCTAATATCTGCATTATGTGCTCCATGTTGCTGCCTTTCTCTGGCCATGCACTTTTTCAAGTGATTTCTCACCCTTTCAACTTTCCTGGATATCTTTTCTTTGCAATATTTGCACATTACTCTTGTGTCATTCTCTAAATTTAAAACTTCAGACCATTCAGTAGCTACTTTCCTACCTCCACCATTATTTGACATTTTGAATAACTTAACTCAAAGCATGAAATTTAAGACAAGAGGAAAAAAGGGAATACTAACCTATAGTGCCTAGAAAGAGTAGTGTGCCGATCGGCGCTTTTTCCCCGGCGATTCTTGAAGACAAATTGTATGAAAACCGCTAGAGGGCAGCGCAGTCGAGGTGCACGTTCAATTTCGCGGTGTTTACATTAATAGACGCGGGATTTTGTTACAATTTAGTTCTGCGCTTCTCCTTTTTTACCTTTATTTCGTACATATTTTATGAAACAGCGTTTAAGGCTTTTAATGGAGGCATCAAAATTGAACATTAGAAGAAATAAAGCTTCATCTTGTTTCGTACCAGGGTGCAAAACTGGATACAAAACACTCAAAAAAAATTACGCTTTTTAAAGCTCCAGCAGATGAAGAAAAACTAAAATGGAATTCGTTAATTCCCAGGTTAGATAAAGTTTTTGATAAATATTGCTCAATTTGTGCTCTGCATTTCGAAAAACATTTTATTGAAACGCATTTTAAGTTTTCATTCCTCGGGGAAAACCTTTTTTGAAAGATGAGGCAATTCCGACAATTTTCCCAAATCTGCCAACATACTTTACTAAAAAATTACCAAAGAAAAGGTCCATCAGGAATTATGCAGTTAAAAAAAATGTTCCCTGTTTGAAAAAAATATAACTTGATCTTTCCGCTGAAGAAACTGAAATAACCACGTATAAATCTAATTTGCCTAACGAACATTGGGTTTGTATGAAATTTAAAAAATCTCCAAATACTGTAGTTTTTGTATGCAATGAAAATTATGTGGAAAATAATATTGACGATAAAAAGATCATTATTGAAGTAGACACAAAGACAAGGATGTTTTCAAAACAAAATTTTGCACAATTGACTCTGAAAACTTGATACTTATATTTTAAGGCAAATGTATTATCAATCGAGATGGCTTAGGGCGCAGTTTGTTGTTGTTTTTAATGCCACTTGGGGAGACTCAAGTCCCATTCATGTAGCCAGCATGAGTTTAAAGCAGAAAGGAGCGACCCCTGAGTCAATGAGGCCCCTAAATGAGAAAGAGCCCGACTTGGGCAGAATATATGGTAGTACCACCTCTAGTTTATAGGTCTGGAGAATAGGTTCGAAATCTCCAGCAACGCTACGCCTGGTAACTGTTAGCGACCGACCATAAGACTTTCGGACAAACGGAATCAACGAGCATGTAAGTTATATTTAAAAAAAAGGTTTTTTCTTGAATTTCAGCCTTTTAAAATCCTGTACAATATTGATAATTATTATTGTTATCGTCCCCCGTTATCGAAATAAAAGGTATTCAAGTCTCCCGAAATTTTAAGAAAAGTGGCAAATTTAATCAGTTGGCGAGGGATTGAAGGTACCAGTTTCTCACAGACGATTTCCTCGTCTGCATGTGGCAGGACATCCATATCTACAGAGCATGAGAATTTTAACCCTGATAATTTTAATTAGCTTCAAGAATTTAGAAGCAGTTTTATTTTGAAACTAACGGTACCCGCACGACTTTGCCCGGAGGAGAAAATTAAAAGGTCATTTGATTAGTCTGTATATTTACAGATAATGGATGATGAATTTCTCGCCATTTGGTTATGTTCATTCGCTCTTCCCATGTTACGATTCCACGTCATGATAATTTTGTAATTTACTCGTCCATCTTATGATAATTTTGCTTCGGAAACTGTTCTTAAAATTGAAATAAAAAAGAACAAAATCGAATTTTCGAAAAATCGCTTCGAGGTGCACACCCCCATTCTACAAACTAACTTTGTACTAAATTTCATGAAAATCGGGCGAACGGTATAGGCGCTGTGCGCGTCACAGAGATCCAGACAGAAATCCGGACAGAAATCCAGACAGAAACTTTCAGCTTTATTATTAGTAGAGAAAAAGAGAAATAGGAGACGCGCAGTTATTGAATACTTGGGGCCATTCATTATTTACGTAAGGATGATTTTCGCAATTTTTGACCCCCTCTCCTCATGTAAGGGTACGTAAGATTTTTCACCCCCCTCCCCCAATTTTTACGTAAGATTCCATTTCGTTTTTCAAAATGATAAAATAACAAATCTTGGAATCGATACATCACTGGAATCGTTATTAAATTCACATTATTAAATTAAACCTTTTGCGTAAAGAAATAGTTACTGAAAAGTTAGAATCTAAACTGAATGTTTTTTTCGACATTTTTTTTTTTTTTTTTGTTTTGTTTTGATGTAATATTAATTACAAATAAAACATACCATACAAAATGCGATTCTTTTATTATATTTTACACTATAAATTCTTTGTAAAACAAATAAAAAAACATCTTATCCTAACACGTTTCTTACCTTCCAGACGCAAATGGAACATAATCTCTGCCAATTCACTTGACCGCGCAATTTCTAATGTGAAATATCGACTTGGAAAATGTTACGCAAGAATGAGTTTGACCTCCCCCCTCCCCCAAGTAAGGGTACGTAGAGGCTTTTCCAACCCTCCTCCCCCTCGAGACCTTTACGTATTTAATGAATGGCCGCTTATAGTCTACTATTTTCATTGAAGATAAATTATCATAAGATGATTTTATATGCTTCAAAAAATAAATGAACACCCATGTAACAATTTGCACTTATTACAGAATTTGTCTTTTGCGCAGAAATAAGTTCAATTCGAAAAACGGGGCTTTTAAACTGCAAAATCAGCATGCAGTCGCTGATGTAAAACGAGTCTGATTGAGTAGCATCACGTACTACTCGAGCGCAGCGCCATCTAGATTTTCCTCAGATCTGACCTCACTTTTTCCCCGTCGATCGGCACACTACTCTTTCTAGGCACTATAACTAACCTAACTTTTGATTTAAAACCATGTGCTACTGCTACTGTGTACATTCAACCAAGAAATGGCTAAAGATTATTTTCATTGGTCAGCCTCAGCAATAATCTCTGATTGGATGACCAGTGTCTTGTTCTTGACCTTTCCACTAGAAACAGTCATGCCATCTAGTGCTTTGATCAAGAACTAAACATTTTTTTAATTAGGCAAGTTCTGGTTCTGGGTCTAATTTATTTTGCATTACTGCTTTAAAAATGGTTTTAATTATTATTGTAACTACAAAAACTATTTATTATGGCTACTAAAACATATTCTAAAATGTTTGCAGTAATAAAAAATTAGTTTAACTTTAGAATTAATTTTAATAATTGAAATCATTAATATTATTGTTAATGTATGTAATAATTAAAATTATTGATAATATTAATAAGTAATACATTGATACTAATCAAATGTGATTCAGAAATTTAACTAGATGAATATATTTTTTCAGTAATGAATACAAATACCATATAACAGTACCTGTATAGAGAAATAAAACTTAAAACCACAAAAACCCAGAAAACCCCACAAAAACCCTGGTGGGTTGGGTTTTTGTAGAAAAACCCGGGTTTTTGCCAACCCTGTTACACTTTGGAGGGGATATATCCCCAAAACCCTGCCCTTGGATATGCCACAGATATTTGCATTGATTAGTACATTCCACGTAGCAATAACTGCTTATCTTTTCTGTAATCAAAATGGCAGCAATGTGTCAGCTCATGTTGTATGTATATAGTGGCTCTAACTATAACATAACTTACTTCTTCTACAGATTTCTGTGTTTCTCGAACCTTCTCTATATCTTTTGCAACTGAAAGCGACAAAGCATCCCGTGGCAATACGGGTACTATTTTCGGAACTTTAACTCTGGTTTTCTCCTGGGTAAAAAGAAAAATTTTAATACACTGTTAGTTAAAATTATTATTTTACAAATATAATAAATTTTTACCACACAAAATTTTTTAATTCATACAAATCAAGTCTTAAGCATTTAACACTCTTAATATACATAATAACAATAGTAGTATACATGTTATTAAGGTACTGTTTGAGACACGGCATAGATTATTAATTGCGCTGTAAAAGCTCGATTCTAGTTAATGCTATTTTAAAACATACCGAGATTGACAGTTAGTAAAAGCAATAAGTAAATGAAATCTGCTGGTTTACAACATACATACATTATAGTTACATTCACAGAACATTTGCATGAAAATTTTTGTCCATTTAGGTCATCAATCAAGGGAAAAAAATTAATATAGAGTTATTATATGGTAAAAATTATTTACAGCTGTTAAATTCAATTAATACTAGAACTGCAAGACCATCCATAAGCCTTGATTGTAAACCAATAAATATGCATAAGCGCTTAATTTAGTTAACTGAAGCATTTTAGAAGAAAATAATGATCAATATTTATCTACATTTACAGGAAATAATTTGTATAAAACAATAGATATTAACTTAAGTTTACAAAATCTTATTATTCAAAATTTTAAACCTTTGAGTCTACCAACATATCTGTAACAAAATATGAATTTCCTAACTTAAATGGAAAAAAAAGAAGAGTACTTTGTTCATGGTGTTTAGATATGATTTTTAAAAAATATACAAAAAAAATGCTAACAGTTATTTATTAGTGTTACAAATTATATAATATGATTTACTGAATATGATATGCATAAAACATAGTGCAAAGTTTTGACAAATGAGTAGTACTACACAGGGTTCAAAAATATCATGTTTTCGAAAATTTTTATATTTATCCGATATTTTCAATCTGCACAAGTCAGTCTTAAAATAGGGTCTGTTGGGGTAATTTGGGTATGAGTTATATTTTATTGAATAAAATGAAAACTATTCATTTGATACACCTACAAAAATTCAGTTATGAACATTATCCTTACCATTGAATATATGCTGAAAAAATGTTGCCAGCTCTTTTTTTGAAATGGATAAAAAAATAAATTCAACTTTTTCGAGACGTCAATGCACTGCAAACCAACTACTTCCAAATAGTGCGGTTAATTAACCTGCCACTCTATGTCTTTCAAGTTTAGGTATGTAGACATTACATATAATTACTTTAATTTGACACTGAATTGAAACATTTGACGTAATTAGTTTTCATGTATTTAATGATTTAAAAACATGGGATAATTTGGGTATACAGTGGTCCCTCGCTACTTCGCGCTTCGACTTTCGCGGCTTCACTACATCGCGTTTTTTTCTAGTTTTTTTTTTCTTCAAATATTGTAATTAGCCTTTCTTGTGTGCTCGTTTAGACTTTTTTCTACATAAGAATAACAAAGTATATGTCTTTTAAGTAAGGTAAGCTTTTAAGTAAGGTCTGAGGGACCTTAGTACGTGGAGGTATAAAATCGCCAAAGAAAGTGTAGGGAATCGCTATCTCATTTTAACCGTTAAGCACTAACTGGAAAGTATAAACCACTGTATCAATACTAAGGGACAAATACATTTGTAAATGGTGTTCAACAATGTACTAGCTTTTTAAGTTGTATACGTAAATGTAGAGGAAGAACAGGGGCTCCTACGGTCACTAACGGGCAATTGATTCATCATCGAACAAGTTGAGGTTTTTTCATAGACTAGTAGTAGTGTGTAAGAACTACGTGTGCATAGTTTATTTCTCAATAATTAACAATGTGATATCTATTACGTCTAATACATCTCATTTTCTCATATTTTGTGCAATATATTAAGTAATACAAATATAATGGTGGCTAAGGGTGCTGTTTTATGTCTAGGAGGCTCTAACTATGACCAAAAACCTATTTAAATTGCCATAAGTAAGTTTTATGCGCTCTAATTAGAAAAATATATAAAAAATCCTACTTCGCGGAAATTCAGTTATCGCGGTTAAGTCTGGAACGAATTAACCGCGATAAACGAGGGTTGACTGTACATTACATTTTACCAATCAGAACGCCAAACAATAATTTTATTGGACGGCAAACATAGGCATGTATGTGCGACCTCTCTACCCAAGGTAATATATGCTAAAAATGAATTGGAAGGTTGTTTAAATTTCCTTAGATGTTCTGGAAAAAAAAATTACTTCCCATCCCTTAACGGCTGGTCACATTGTGTTATTTTCAGTATAAAATCTATCTTAATACTTAAAAAAATTAGTATTTATGCTATCCCACTATTTCTATTGTCCCTGCATTCAACCTACGTTTGAAAACATTGAGTAAAATTGTTATTATACCATGCTTTGCTCTTAAACCACTACTATACCCAAATTCCCTCATCCACGGGGTAATTTTGGTATAGTAAAACTAATGTTTGCCATTTATATGCAAACGGGTCTATTAACTTGTAATTTGTTGAAAACTATTCTAGAAAGTCATAATGCCAAGCTAAAACAAGAAAAAAAAAAAAAAATATGTATAAATAAATTTATTACAGGACTGGAAAGTTCAAGTTGGTCATTTTTATACCCAAATTATCTCGACAGACCTTAGTTGCTGCATCCTCAAATCAGGGCTGTTTATTTTCTTATATTATCCTTTATACATGTTATGTAAAAATTTATGTACTCTTATTGGTTTTGAATATAACTGAAATTTACAATAATTTAAATTTTAAGAATAGAATATAGCATAACTAAAGTTGGATATCGGCTATGATATTGGTTATTGATTATTATATTCATATACTCTAAAACTGATTACAAATAAGCCCAGTAAAAAATCGCAAAAAACATAAAAGTAACATGTACACTCACAAATGTAAAGTTTTATGTAAATTTAACACAAGAACTCATTTAAAACCATAAATGTTTTGTTTATTTATTTTTGCAATATGTAATATTTATTTTAGGATTAATTTTTTACTTTTAAATTTTATTAATTTTAATTAAGTTACTTTAGCATTAGCGGTTTTACTCAACTTTGAACTTACTCAAATTTTGAAATTTGACATCAATTTTGCATAGTATGTACACCTAGAACATCATACACAAACATAAAAAGACAGCAGGTATTTATAAAAATTAATAAATAGCAAATTTAATGATCAGTCAGTAGGTAACAGGTTGTGGACATACAGTTGTACAGTAGGTAACAGGTTTTGGACATCATCATAATGAAAGTTTCAGTTTTTGAACTTTTCCAATGAAAATGTTATCTATTTTTAAATTCTGCAATGAAAAATAGAGGATTTATTAAGTACATGAATGACTTTATATAGTGGTCTTTAAATAATAAAATTTTGTTATGGTTTCTTAGAAACCGAAAAAAAAAAACCCCATCCATTTTGCCAGCGCAGGCGATAAAGTCGCCAAAACCGATGCTGTTGGCGAAAACCGGAATTCCTCGCCGGTAACCCTTTGTTTATCGTATGCTGTGAGTTGTTGCCAATCGGGTTTTGTTTGGAGATTTTTGCATCCTCTGTTTACTATTCGTTACGATCGAAACTTGTGTTTCTGCTGTTATTTATGTAATGTTTAATGCATAACGTATTAATTGTGCAAAATAGCAATGGATTAAAGAAATTAACATTATAATAGCCTTTTTTTATTAAGGTTACAAGACAGAAGATCAGTATAGCATTGAATAAATGGACAGAATTATCGGCGTCTAGATCGTAACGCAATTTGGACATCTCACATTATATGTTTAAGAAACATGATTTTGCTTCAAAGATACTGCATAAAAACAAATGAAAACACTTTAAAATAATTAAAAATTGATTTTGAGGATCGAAAAATACCTTTAAAACATATAAATAATATATTTAGTTCTCAAATAACAGCATTGTCCAGATTGTAACTTTTAAACATTCATCTAACTTCCAACTTCCTTTCTTTTCTAAAATCGTTTACAAAATAAATACTATGTCTTTACTTTTGTAATTTGTGGAAAATATTATAAAAAATCATTCAGTTTGGGATTTATACCCTTAATTTTTTTTAAGCATATGGAAATAATTAAAAAACTTTTTTTTTTTTTTGATGGTTCATTTGCTCAGTTAACGTTTTGAATGTTCAAAAATGTACCTTTTAGCAGAGAAAATATTTTTTTAAGGCTATTTGAAGAGCATTTTTTCCATAATTTATGTTAATTCTTGTCTCCATACAGTATTATAATTTAACTCAAAAACTTTTGAGTTGATTAAAATGAAAGTTATTTGGTCTTAAAGCTTCAAAGTTGAGGTCTGTGTCTGCTCCCACCTTTTGAGAACTGCCGATATGCATTAGTCACTGCACAGCTATAAAAATTTTCCAAGGGGCAAAGGGTTTGCATTTAACACATTTTAAAAGGAAAAAAACAACAAAATATGTACAAAAATGCCAAATTCTATGGACACACGTAGGGTGACGTCAGGGGTTGCCAGAAACACAGGGCTGTTTCAAACAAGGATGTTGTTAAGCGCATTGCTAAGGGAAAAATAACATGTACCTTGTACAAATAGGGTTTGAGCGATATCTTAATGTTTTTAATATTTTTTTTAAGTGATTTTAAGTTACATATAAGTCACCTACATCATTGACGAGTATCGATAGTTTTTACATGCGAATCGGGTTAAAATTCGGCCATACATAGACTTATGTGGTATACAATTGTTTTTTTCTACAGTAATACACTCTTCTTATAGTAACTTCTTTTTCTTCAGGGGGGGGGGGGGGAGAGGCCTGCCATTTGAGAGGGTCCCGCTTTCAAAAATAACTAACTCTATAAATTTGGGCATAATGTTTGCTGTTTTTTGACACAATTGACTATTTTTATATTTAGTAAACAGTGAAGAGAATTCTTTACTGCTTGGAAATACTCACCAAATTTTCCAAAGCATGTTGATGCTTCATGGCCAGGACTTTTCGGCCCTGCGGAGGGAATGTTTTCCTCTTTTGACCGACGTCCGAAATAGATTTGCAGAGTCTGGAGACTAACACTTCCTTTTGATTGTGCTCTTCCTCTTCCTTTTCGTGCGAAGAGAGGGCGTGCTTGTCGGGAATCCACGGCAGTCCATTCACTGTCACGTTTTCTTGCAGAGAACTTTTGAAAATCTGCAACAAAGATACTGCTATGAACAGGGTTGGCAAAAACCCGGGTTTTTTTTAAAAAGCCCATGGACCCAGGTTTTTTTGGGTTTTTTAAATAAAACCCAAAAACCCCAACTAAAATTGGGTTTTTTAAACGAAATGTGGGTTTTTCTGTCTTTTCTTAGGGAAAATGTTGGGTACTTGTAGCATATTGTAGCGTAAGTATATGGACAAAGCAAAAAAATTGTCTTGAGGTAAAAAAAGCTGGAAAATTCAGCGTTTTCTGAAGAAAAGTAAAAAAGACGACGAAACCCAAGAATGGTGAAGTTTCAGATTGTTTAGTTTCCATGATTACCAACAGTTAAGGCAAAGTTACTTCTCAAGTGATAAAATCTATTGTTTGTTTGTAATTACTACATTTTTTTTTTGCATTTTACTTTATTGTATTTCATTTTGTTATGCAAAACTACTGTAGAACCTCAAGTAGTTTAAATCCTTTTTTACTGAATGCCAGTTTAATCAAGACATTTCTTTGAATTTTATGTTGCCTGTTTTTCTATTTCTGTGTACAGAGTAAGAAATATTAAATTTTTTTGTAAGATAATGAAAATACTGTACATCTTATTCTGTTTTCTGTTCGACCGTTCGTAAAACCTGTTAATTTCTAAAAAATATCCATTGTTTATTCGAGATTTGTGACGTGTTGGTTTCCAGAAAATATTTCACTCGAAAGCCTTTTGCTAGAGTAGTTTCCTTTGTACAATCTACAAATATTGAGAAAATCATACGTGACAGGACTTAGTCAAGATAATTTGAGTTATTTATTGACCAGTTAAAGAAAAAAGTTAAATACATTTATTTAAAATCTTTGAAATATTTTTTAATGCTGTTAAGAGTGAAGAAATGCTATTAAAGTTCAAATTCAGTTTTTATGTCCATTGGCTTTGGCGAAGAACAAATAAAAAATAAGTTTAAATTGTGAAAGTATTTAAATTAATTATTTTTTTAAAACTTCTTCGAAAATTTAAAAAACCCAAAAGTGGGCTAAATAATGGGTTTTTTTTAAATGGGTTTTTTCAAAAAAACCCATTAGGTCCAACCCAATTGGGTCCAATCCGGCCAACCCTGGCTATGAAATAGGGATACATCAGACAACCAGTATTTTAACTAGGCGGTACATAAGGGCTGGTGTGTGGTGTACCAAAAAAAAAACGTGAAGGATTAGGAAGTGGTGCCTCTAAAGCTTGATTTTTTTTCTTTGTTAACTTAGGCAAAGATGAATTATTACAGATTAAATTAACTCTAAAAATTGTACAATGTGGCCTTGAAATTTGGGATGGATAGCCACCTTAGACTCCCTTTTCCAACTAAAACTTCTGGTTTCATGAAATAAAATGAAAGAAATCCATTTATTCCGGACTTATAATACAGTTTTATTTTTGTAAAATAAATCCAGCGTCGAAAAAACCCTTTTAAAATGATTTGTTCATTCCTTAATATTTGACTTGGAAAAGTGAGGGGGTGGTGTTGCCCCCTTGCTCCTTCATATTTAATCCAGATATACCACATTCTTTAGGCCAGTAACAAGTTTAAAATTAATAATAAGAAAAAAACGAGTAGAATCATGTTGTGCCTGTAATTGTTTTGTAAAAGGATGTAAAAAAAGATTTAAAAAAACCAATGCTTGATTTTTTGATGCTGCACTAGTAAATAAGAACTTGAAATGAAAAAAATGAAAAAATAGCATACAAATGTTACGGTGGAATTGCCCTAAACAGTTAAAAAAGGAAGTCACGAGTAAATAAATTTTGGAAACTTTTATCACGCTGTCATTAATCTCTCTCTATCAACCTATAAGAAGAATATGTCAAAAGAAAGAGTTAAAAACACAAGACCTAAAATTTTAGAACGCACGGAACCATGATTTTTAATGGAAAGGCAGCTCTTTTAGTAATGCTCTACAAATGACACCACACTTCTGAGTGAAATTGTGACAAGGGGGAGGGAGTGGGTAACAAAATATGCGGCCTCATATTTTTTATAATATGCTTCAAAAACAGCATGCAATGTAACTAAGGGAGGGGATAGGGTCAGGTGAAGTGTACAAAGCGGGAGGGGTCACATTTCTTGAAAAGATAAGTATGACATTATACAGTGGCTCCCAAAAGTCTTCGTACACCTATGACTTTCAACGAAATAGGCCCCAATCCATTGGTTAGAATTAATATTTCGGAATAGGTATTTAATTATAAGATCTATGATTAATTTTTAACAAAACTACATGAAAAGTTTTTAAAAAATATTAAAACTTAATTTTTAAAAAATCAAAAACCAAAAAGTGCCGGAAATTCTATGTCACAAAAGTCTTAGTACACTTTATAAAATGTCTATATATTATTGAATAATCTAACTTTTTATTAAGTTATTAATTAGTAGAATATCATACAGTATTCATAACACCTTTTAAATGTCTGGGAATAGATTTCATTCTTTTTCTTTCTTTTTTTTGCGTAATTTCCGAGTAAGTGTTCAACCACACTTCGAGTCTTACTGTTTCTAGCTCTATTTTCGTTTTAAAGCCGTATTTTCGTAATCTAGCCTATAGATATCTCTAAATACGTTACATTAAGTTCAAATCTGGAGATTGAGGGGGTATTTTCTGAATTTTAGGACGATTTTTGAGGCACTAGATGCGAACGTTGAAAACCGAGTGCTTCATATCGTTATTTTGATAAAAAACAAAGTTGTTTCCAATAACCAAATTTTTGGTTAAGAGTTCAAAATTGGTTTTTAAAATATTTAAAGGAACAGTATGATTCATTATTTCATCAAAAAATTCCAAACTATCAAGTCCTGATGCTGATATGCACCCTCACACTAGAACACCTCCACCATCATGATTAATTGATCCAACTAAGTTCTTAAGATTAAGTTCCTAATTTTTTCTTCTACTTACAATTATGCAACAATTTAACCAAAAATGTTGAATTCATTTTTATCTGTAAATAAGACGTAATTCTAAAACGTTTTTAGCTTATTTATCCTTGATTTTGCGACGAAAAGCGTAAGCTTTGTGTTTTTCGTGCGAATAAGAAAATTTCTGCGGGAAGAGGCCCCATTTAATCCAGCTAATCAGAGAACTTGGCGGAAAATTTTAGGTGAAAATTAAAAGTAAAATTTTTCTTTTTACTCTGTAGAAACTTTTACAGCACTCAAATGTGTATTTTTTATAATTTTTTCAACTTTGAATCTCCAATCACATTTTGTCAACTTTGCCGGTTGACCTTTTCTTACCTTGTTTTCGGTCCGATTCCTTTGTTGAAACCATTTTATCAAGAACTGTACTATACAAACAAATAAATTAACTAATTTAGAGTCATTTCAAATTAATTTACCGCAACTGTGGGAAACAAATTCGAATTTTGAATGGTGTTTGCGGTTTTTTACGAATACCAGCGATTTTATAGCAATAAGCACAATATTAAGAAATAAATAAACAAAAAATTAAAGCCAAATGACTTATAAGGGTCAACACAATGCAAAAATATTAATAAAACGGCATATGATAATTTTAATCATGAATTTATTCGAAAATATTTGAGTGTACCATGACTTTTGTGGAGTGTTATTTCTCTGTCTCTTCGTTTTCTGACCCATTTCAAAAAGTAGATCCGTTAAAATTTTGAAAAAACCAATGGGTTGTATTTAGAATGACATATGAATGATGTGAAAAAATATTGGACTCCATATTCGAATTCAGTTTCGAGTTATTTTGGTTTTACTAAAAAATTTCAAAGTGTACGAACACTTTTGGGAGCCACTGTATAAGAATACTCCTTTTTACAATGTAAAGCATTCACAATCAGTTCTTAGAGTTATTACATTATGTAATAAAAAATAAAGATAGCTCACTAGTTGTAAGATGAAGGTTTCACAAAATCACTTTAAACTACAGTGTTGCAAACAAATAATATCCTCTAGTGTTAATTTTCATAACTTTAACTGTGTCATAGCTGAGAAATTATATTCTTCGCATCCATATTCCAATCCCTTTTCTGCACCTACTTCGCCACAATCATTTTAAAAAATAAAGTACATTTAATTCTTACTTTCATAGAAAAGCATTAATTATTCTCAAAGAAAAATAGGAAAGGAACTTACTCCTAAAAACCTCCTGGTAAAAGCCTCTTTTTCTTCAGGTAATTCGACCACCGAATCGCTCATTTCTGCGACATATTTACCAACAGTATTCATAATGTTCTGCAAACCTCGGGTTGTAGAACAATCTATCCGGAAATCTTTGCTTGAAGATTCAGCATCCTTTTCTACTGCATTATCCATTTTCAACACTATTTAGGAAAAAGATGAATGCATTTAAAAGTACTAAGTTTAAAAACAAGAATCCTTTTTCCAGCTGGAATTGGATGAGAGTTTGACAGCAAAATTTAAGACCGATTTTGGCGCGTCGTTCTTTTGATTGGTCGAAGAGGTTGCCAAGTGAAAAATTTGGAATATAGTCAAATCACTTCGTAAATCTTGAAATTAGCCAAAAACAGCCAACCAGCCATTTCCATGAAAATAATGATCTAAATAGGTAAAATAAAATTCAGTTACCAGAACTGCGGGATCAGAAAAGAAATTATAAATGCCTATTACATTTTTTACATGGACTAAATGAATTTCATATTATAGTTGGTGCTGCCTCCTGTGGATTTTGGCGAACTTTCAAAATTCACGGCAGGCGCCAAATCGTTGCTTGGCGCCTGCAGCGCTCTGCTCTATTTCTTGCGTAATGAAGTTGCACCGATGAAGATTCGCGCTCTTTACGTTGCTACATGTTTTACAACGTGAACGTGAAATGAAATTTACCACTGTGTGCATTTAATTTATGGTGACATTTTTGTCACAATCGTATTTTTTGGGATAAAACGGGAAGAAACTGAGTCACACATGTACTACTTAAGCTCCAAATACAGTATGCATTCGGAGTAAAACTTCTCTGATCAACGAACGCTTGCTGGTGAGCATTGAACCTATGGTTTTGAGGAACTAAATTGAAATTCCTACATCAACCTCATTCATTAGTCGTACGCCAATTTAAAGCATTTTTTCCAGGTTTGTAGTTAAATTTTTATTTATATCATTGTGTTTGAGTGAATCGATGTCACCAATTTGTTTTCCATGTCTTTTTAATTCGCTTTTGATGAGGAAACTTAATTCAGTATTTCAATGCTTTCAAATACAATTCTATTCTTGTAACTTATTTATGTTAGTTTAGTTTAAAAAAAAAATAGACAATGTTTGGGACCAAACTTTTAGTGTTACTTTTGGATATTGAAGATACAGAAACTGTTTTAATAGCTTTCTTTTGCAAACCTTTCCATTGTTGCCCCAAAAATCAGAACGAGATCGCTAGTAATGTGTTTTTCAAGTGCGGAAATTGTTAAAACAAAATAATAATAAATAAATAAAACTATTATCATAATTCAACCTTCTGTGCTTTTATTTATTTAGGAAGATAATCTAAAACTGTTATCTCTAAGATTGCTTGGTGCTGGCCAGGATTCTTCTAGGGGGAAAAAAATAAGTAAAATTTCACTTTTTATGAACCAATTTATGAAAGCTAAAGATTTATGACAAAATGTACATTGCTGTCAAAATAGTAGACAAATCTATCATTCTCAAACCCGTTTCCATTGAAAAAAGTTCAACACTTTTTTGAGAAAAAAGAAGGTAATTTAATTTACCTTTAACCTGCACAAAGGTTACCTTCAAAGGCATTCAAAGGTCACAACACCACACAGTATGGTAAGACCGATTAGATTTTCTGGATAAATATCGTAACAGCTTTTTTTCATATCAATCTAAATTGCACTTGATTGTCTAATTTTTTGTTGCATAAAAACAAAAGTCTCAAGTAACCACCTACGTCATAAGTCTTAGAAATCTGATGTCAAAGGTCAAATTGAATTAAAAACCATGGTTTTTACCTTACGATAAAAAATATAGTGTTGGAAAAAAATATTTTCAGTGAAATTGTATTTTCTGAGGAAATATCAAAAGCAGAATAAAATCTACTAAAGTA
The DNA here is from genome assembly GCF_026930045.1 of Uloborus diversus. Taxonomy (NCBI): domain Eukaryota; kingdom Metazoa; phylum Arthropoda; class Arachnida; order Araneae; family Uloboridae; genus Uloborus; species Uloborus diversus. The sequence goes on along the minus strand of NW_026557987.1, from coordinate 3,596,201 downwards.
CTATTTTATATTAAAAAATTATAAAATGTAAATATTTAGGTATACATATTTAAAAATGTATAAAACTAATTTGAGATTCTCATCTAATTACATAATAGTTGCAATTTACCGTAACTCTGATTTTTAAACATTTCTATTTGAGTACAAATATGAAAACGTATATATTATGTATACAATCTTTTGTCACAATCGCAGCTTTGAAAGGAAAGAAAAATATGTATTATTTAAGTGTAAGACCACAGGCTAAAAGGTAGGCGATCAAGGGTATCCCAAGATTCAATATAACATTTAATTTTTCTTTTCAGTTTAAAAACTAAAATACTATGTTTTCCTAATGTTTTTGCTTTGCAATCGTAAATTGTACATGTAGCTTGAAAAATCAGTGCTCTAAATATCCTGTCCTTTCATAATCAACAAAATTAAGAGAAATAAAAGTTGGGTAAATTTGGAACTTTCTTAATATATTCAATATTCTAAAAAAATTTCAATATGTTCATCTATATTATTTGGTACCCTGTCCAACCACCTTTCCTTATCTGTCAAACTTTTGCAGACATTTAGATCTTCTTTCTTGATTTTGTAAGCTCTTATCAAAACCTATAAAAGTTGAGAACAGGGTTGGCCGGGTTGGACCCAATTGGATTGGACCCAATGAGTTTTAAAAAAAAACATTTAAAAAACCCAATTATTTAGCCCACTTTTGAGTATTTTAAATTTTCTGAGAGGTTTTTTAAAAAATTAATTAATTTAAATACTTTCACAATTTTAACTTCTTTTTTCTTTGTTCTTCACCACAGCCAATGGACATAAAAAATGAATTTTGAACTTTAATAGTATTTCTTAACTCTTAAAAGCATTAAAAAAAATACTTCAAAGATTTTAAATAAATATGTTTTAACTTTTTTCTCTCACTGGTCAATAAATAACTCAAATTATCTTGACTAAGTCCTGTCATGTGTGATTTTCTCAATATTTGTAGATTGTACAGAGGAAACTACTCTAGCTAAAAGGCTTTTATGTGAATTATTTTATGCAAACCAACAAGTCACAAATCTCGAATAAACAAGGTATATTTTTTAGAAATTAACAGGTTTCACAAATGGTTGGACAGAAAACAGAATAGGATGTACAGTATTTTCATTATCTTATGAAAAGTTTAATATTTCTTACTCTGTACACAGAAATAGAAAAACAGGCAACATAAAATTCAAAGAAATGTCTTGATTAAGCTGGAGTTTAGTAAAAAGGGATTTAAACTACTTGAGGTTCTACAGTAGTTTTGCATAACAAAATGAAATACAATAAAGTAAAATGCAAAAAAAAAAAAAAGTAGTAATTAAAAACAAACAATCGATTTTATCACTCGAGAAGTAACTTTGCCTTAACTGCTGGTAATCGTGGAAAGTAAAAAATCTGAAACTTCACCATTCTTGGGTTTCGTCGTCTTTTTTACTTTTCTTCAGAAAACGCTGAATTTTCCAGCTTTTTTTACCCCAAGACATTTTTTTGCTTTGTCCATATACTTACGCTACAATATGCTACAAGTACCTCACATTTTCCCTAACAAAAGACAAAAAAACCCGCATTTCTTTTTAAAAAAACACTGCTTTAGTTGGTTTTTTTGGGGGGTTTTATTTAAAAAACCCTGGATCCATGGGCTTTTTTAAAAAAAACCCGGGTTTTTGCCAACCTTGGTTGAGAAAAGCAATCAAATTTGGCAAAACTTTTATGATTTCCTTGAAATATACTCATGCATTTGAATTTTTATTTCCAGGTTGCCAATAGACCCATGGATTTTGAACAACATTCCCTCACCGTCTACGATTATGTCATCTTCACCTGCATGCTGGGCTTTTCTGCCGGCATCGGGATCTATTATCGGTTCTCCGGCGGCAGACAGCAGACGAACAAGGAGTATTTCCTGGCCGACAAGAGCATGCCGGTCATGCCAGTTGCCTTCTCCCTGATGGCCAGTTTTATGTCTGCCATTACATTGCTGGGAGTGGCATCTGAGAATTACATGTATGGCACTCAGTTTGTAGTGCTAAACATTGCATATATTATTGGAACACCGATATGTGCTTTTGTTTTTCTTCCCGTTTTCTTCCAAATGCAAGCTACGAGTGCTTTTGAGGTAAATAACTGATTGTGTGGCTTTGAAATGTTGCTTAGTTTGATACAGTCAGGGGTGGAAGTAGTCCTATATATCCTATATTTTCAAGAAAAGCATCAAAATCGTCCTATATTTTTCAAAAATGTCCTATATTTCCTATATTCCCGTTTTTTGTTGATGTTGAACCAGGAGGACATTAATTCTACAATTTTTGGTGCATGGTGCACTAAAGGAAAAGATGATTTTACCGCTTTTTGCCATTTTTGCAACTGTTCAGTGCTCATAAGCAATAGTGGATTTTCGCAATCGAGTCTGCATGCTAAAACTTTCAAGCATAAAGAAAACTCTGAAAAATGTCAGAAGGATCCTTCTCAAGCTCTGTTTGTTCTTAATACAAGTGGTAAAGGGTTCAGTTTAGATATAAAATCAAAGAACAGTGGGATTAGTACTTGGGTCATGAGTGGGAAAGAAAAATTCTTTGTTCAAATTTTGTTTAATTATTTCGTCTATAAAGTACACTGTTTTTTTTCAAAAATTATTCTTTCAACTACAGGAAAGTCATTTCAGATGTAAGAAAAAAATTTTTTTGAGTTTTTTTTAAAACAAAATCATTGATAAGAATAAATAAATAATATATATGATATGTATTATTTCTTCATTGCATAATTATTCATATAATGTGTCCTATATTTTTTGCGGAAAATGTCCTATATGTGACGGTCACTTCTACCCCTGATACAGTGGACGCGGTTGATTGAATCAGTGGTTAATTGAATCAACCGCTTTAACCCGGGAGAACTCGACTACAAAAACTACGCTGCCAAAAATCACCTCTTCAGCGGAAATGAATGAGGTTCACAGTAGCTGCGTTCAAGGTGACCTACATAAAGACCACATACTTTTCAGGAATGTGCATTCCCCCTTTTCCCCAGAAAATTCCGGTTTGGGCCTCAGGGGCCCGGAGCGAGCGCTCTCGCTTTTCATTTCAGATTGTGAATGTAAAGGAAGAGGTTGTGAAATGCATCGCTATTTAAGCTACAAAGATGAAATGAAGAGGTTGCAGACCTTGTTAGTTGAGGTTTCAACTGATGAGGACTCCCTTAATGAAGATGATGAAGAAAAAATTGACACAGAACAGTAAGCGATCATCAGTCATGCTCAGAAGAAGATTTAGATTCATGCATCATAAAACTTTCTTAAACCTTACTTTTTAAAACATATTTTAGAGGCTGTTTATCTGTTTATAATTCAGTGTTGAAAACACAATTTTTTTTCTATTTTGCAAACTCAATTTACTGAAAGAACCACTCTGGGCCTACGGAGCCCCCCCCCCCCCCCTGCGAGCATTCGTGTGACGAAAAGTACAGCGAGTTCTCCCAGGTTAATGAATCAAATCATCAAAAACAGAACTAAATCCAGCTTTATTGAATCAGCCACTTTATGGAATCAATACTGGTTAGAGCAAACATGATTCATATAAGCGGCGGCCACTGCAATAAGTTTGAGACCTGAATTTTGGAATCCTGAAATCCAGAAATTTTTCTGTTAACTATTTAGATGCCCCCCCCCCTTCCGAAACCCGATGCACAATGGGGTGGGACTTTTTACCTGTTCTTATTTTAAGGATAATAAACAAATTGTGACAGGTTTGAACTTTTTTTTGGATGTTTGGGTCTGACCCCTATTTTTACTGTACTATTAGTGCTGAGTAATTTTTATGTTATGTAAAACAGAGATGGAAAATTACTCCTTCCCCTTAAACAAAAAAAACAATAACAGATTCTAATATCATCATCATCATAGTTGGCTCGACAGCCCAGGGTGGGCCAAGGCCTTCCTTTGGAGAATCTTCCAAGACGTCCTACTTTTTGCCTGGGTTTTCCAATTTTTAACTTTGAGAATATCGAAGTCAGATTCAACAGAATCCAACCATCTCATTTTTGGTCGTCCCCTTCCTCGAATTGTCACAGGTTTTGCAGCAAAAACTTTTTTTACTGGGTTTTCTTCGTTCATTCGAGAGACATGGGCCGCCCAGTTCATTCTCCTAATTTTTATGCTTTTTATTATGTCAGGTTCTCTAAACAATCTGTAAATTTCAAAATTGAATCGTCGTCTCCAGACACCGTTCTCATTGATGCCTCCAAAAATGCTTCTTAAAACCTTTCTCTCAAAAATTAATACCTTGTGCTCTCCGGATTTAGTCAAAGGCCATGTTTCAGAAGCATAACTTAGAACTGGCCTAATAAGAGTCTTATAAACCAAGATCTTTGTTTTTCTTGAAATCAAAGACGATCTGAAGATGGGGCGTAGTCCAAAAAAGGCCTTGTTTGCCAACGTTATTCGGTTCTGTATTTCTGAGATTGTGTCATTTTTGTTGTTAACACAGGACCCAAGGTACGTAAAACTGCAAACGATTTCAAATGAATGAGTACCAATTTCTAAACATGTGTTCCTGTCATTTGGCGGAATTTTTGTACAGGCATATAACAGATTGTAATAATAAATTGTAATTTAAATATAACATTTGTTTTTGATGATTTAAAAAGTTTTTAAGTTCAATGATTTTGATTAGCAAAAGGTTGACATGAAGTAGAAGTCGGAGAAGATGTTGCTTGCCTATATTTATGGTTTTCATATTTATTAATTTGTTTTGTATTTCCATTTTAAGAGTTGGTAACTGATGAGTGATAATTGAATATTTGATGCAGAATTAAATAATAAATTACAAATATTTTGATAAAAACTGGAGATAAATGATCTTTAAAATGATAAGCATTGATAACCTTTTCCCCGTTTTTTCATTTTCAGTTTAACAATTTTACGTACAATATTTTTTCTTCCTTTTCACTTTAGAAAATTCAATAACTAAATATATTTCTGCACATCAATAAATAAATTCTTACTTTTTATAAAAAAAGACTTTTAACTGCATAATTATGTCAACAGTATAAATCATGTTCTTCATCAGCATAGGGCGAGGGAAAAAAAAACACATTTTATCCTATGTTGTTTCTTTTGCTGTTGCCATTACAAAAAAGCAGTAGAAAGCGCAGGAGATAAATAAGTAAAATAATAAGAATTTTATGCATTGCAAACAATAGTAAATATAGTCGGACCTCCATTTAGCGAAATCATAGGGACCAACACTTTTATATGTTAAATCAGGGTTATTTGTACAGGGTTCATACGCTCCTTCAAAACTCCTCCCATACTCCTTCATTTAGGAAATTTTTTTGAAGGGCCCTTCAAACTCCTTCATTTTGGTTTTAACTCCTTCAAAACTCCTTCTTTTTTAGTTCAAGACTGCATAATCTTCCTCTATAACAGAAACTTGAAATACTTCAATTGACTTCGTCAATTCAACTTCGTCACTAAAGCAATTTTCATGTAGTAATTTCGTGCATTTATTTTTTTCGATTTACAAATTAATCATAGTTAATTCATAAAAGTTGAAGGTGAAATTTTTATTAGAAGACTAAGACATTTCATGAGTGAAGTAAAACATGCTTAAATGGTGCTTGGCTTTTTTTTTTCAAGTTTTATGATTATTGTTTAGTCCTCCACCACACTCTCAGCAGCAAAAGTCAAGTTGTCTAATTATTTAAATATTTAAAACTACATAAGTAAATGTACTACATTAAGTGATTGTGTTAAAAAAAACAATTATTTAGTTAATTGCAGTTATGATATTGTAAAACGGGCTTTGAGGAGGAGACGGGCTCATGAAATTGTGACAAGGGGAAGAGGGAGGGTGACAAAAAGTGACATCACACAGTTATTATAACAATATGTTTGTAGAAAGTATGACATGACAAGAGGAGAAGTTTATGGTGAAGTGCGACACTTTGTGATAAAGGGTGCTCTGATGGTCAAATATATTGAAAAAAGGTGTGACATCATTTAATGACACTCCATTAGTACTCCTTCAAAATCTCATTTTACTCCTTCAAAACTCCTTCATTTTATTTCTGAAACTGAGTACGAACTCAGTCGTAATATCGGGGTGCAAAATTTTTTTGCACTTGTCTTATCTGATTAGCAACTGCACAAAAATAGCCATAATTAGAAAGTGTACTTTTTATTCAGCATTCTGCGACTTATTACACACTACATAAAATACATAAAATATGTATTTTATGTCTTAGCCCTGGCTTAGGGCAGTAACTTACTACAAAATTATTACACACTAGTTAGTTTAAAATTTTAAAGTACTGAGAAATAGGTGTTTGACAATTTCCATGATAATTGACTTGAAATAGTTCTCTTTCAACTCTATGGAGAGAAAAAAAATATTGTGTCATTTATATATATATACAGCCAACTGCATGAGATATAATTTTAAAGTTTCCAGGCCATATAAAGCATTAGAAAAAGTAACAGGATAGTTTCACTATCGCTTTCTGCTTCGTAATTGCTATTCATTGGTTGCCCCTTCCCCCTCCCGTCAAAATTTGCTGATTCCAAAAAAGTCTTTTTTTCTGCTTCAAGATGGATATATCATTTGGAAAAAAAATCCAGCATTTCCAAACTCAAATAAAAAAAAAAAAAAAATCCGGTTGTTAAAATAATTTGTTAATTCGCGGTTTCTTACTCATTAAATAGAGGTTTTTGCCTTCATTTTACTCAGGGTAAAAAGAAAAATTCGCGAAATTTGTTGAATCGGGGTCCGACTGTATAAAAATTAAATGTAAAATACAGCAGACGATAAATTTACAAAAAGTCGTATCCAATTATTTTTAAATTGAAAATAACTTTTCACCTATTTTAGGTAATAAAATAACCAATAAAATAAGTTACAAATTTCAAATGAAAACTACAGGCATATATTTCAATTTTTGTGGAAGCAGCCTGCCTGACCATAATATAATTTAATGACACTTTTTTAATGACACTTTTTACTCATTGCATTCGTGATTTACAAAGGACTAAACATTTGTTGAACTTAAAAGTAATTTTAGGAAGATATTTATGAACTATTTTTCAAAGTGCTTCATTTAATAAATTCACTCATATGATTTTTTATGATGTTAGTATTTTATATAAAAAATTAATCCTTTTTTTTTGTTTTAGTACCTTGAGAAGAGATTCTGCAAAGAAGTAAGGCTGTTGGCTAGTGGAATATTTATTTTCGAAATGGTTTGTGACCTTTTATAAATCTTGATAATATATCATTTTTGCTATTTTCTCATTTTAGTGATTTTATGCAAATGTTTTTCTCCTAGAAACATAATGTTTGAGTAAATTCAGACTCCTAAGTTACAAAAAGCAATTTTCAAGTTCTTAGTGTTAGAAATATGTAAGTGAAGAAAATCTCCACAAAGCTGTAAAAGACTTAAATATATATTTTTTCTTTCAATTAAGAAATTGCCATTTATTGCATTTAAGTCGATTATTGCACCATATTTTGCACACGTGCATAAATATTGAAAATTTTGTTTATTATTATGGGGGAAAAAACTCTCATGCGTACAAATTAAAATTGGTGATGAAGAATTCAGCTTCTATTGTAAATAGATTACAATCAGCTCAATAAATAAGTTACATCTATATTTATACTTGAAGGTTCACCATTGAATAAATATTCAATATTAAATGTACTTTTGATACATTTTAGTCTGTTGTTGATATTTTCTCGCAAAATAGTTTCTCTGAAAATTTAGTTTTGGACACAAGAATTTTAGACAGGATGGTAAAAACCACAGTATTTACCATGGTTTTTACTGTAGTGTCCAAAATATTACCAACCCTGCTTTTAGAGTCTTAGCACTTAAAAAGTCTCGTGCACTTCCATTTTGGGCATGACCAAATATGGTGACTACGCCAAAAATTAGGGCGCTTTTTTTTATTGGAGTATGAAAATAATTAAAAAATCCTGGTGAAACTACAATTTAATATAATTGTCTTCTCGCTTTTTTGGGTCACCACTTTTTTAAACTAGATCGCCACATGGCGAGCAGCAACAGTAAATCCTGACCTTTACCCAAAAGCCATGTAGGATACATTTTGTCTCATTATAATGCATTGTACAATATGCCAACCAATTGAATTAAATAAAAGTTTATCTGTTTCAAAAAAATGTTAGCATTGCTGGTCAATATGATTTGCATTGTGCACTACTTTGAAAATATTAATATCTCAACCTGAAGCAGATGATAAAAGATTGCAGAAAATGTACAGAAATATTTCACTTGGCAGTAAAGGAACTTATAAAAATATGCAAAGAATCCAACATTTAAAAACCAAATGTGCATGATTTTAAATATTTAAGTAGGAAACACTGGCCTCAATTGTTAGGGGGAAAGGGGGAGTGTTTTCAAAATGTACTTTTTAATTTTTGCTTTTGCATAAAAAGAGGCCAGTTATTTAATAGGCTCTACTGGCCACTGGCTATTAGGTGAAAATTAAAATTTCCTGAGCTACCCCTTACATATTTTGACTTACCTGAAAGGGTATGTGTACCATCAGTTAAAAATCATTGACTTAGTAGAACAATTACTTTGCATTGCACTGCACAGATTAGTTTATCCTTACCGTTATCCTTCAAAATTTCAAAAATGCAACTGTGTTTGTTCATTTTACTGATTAACTGTTATGACCAGGGATGTCCCGAACTTAAAATTTTGAGATGGTATGTAATCTCAATTCACTGAATAGAAGAACTAGATTTTTACCTAACAAGCATGTAGGGTTATGCATTGTGAGACTGCATCGTATGAGAAAACATCAAGCATCATTGAAGCATTTAAAAAAATAATACAAAATAAAAAATCTGATGTCTCTTTGATGTATCTTCAGCAAACCTTGACAAATGAAAGGTCACAGTTACCTTTCATCAGGGAACCCAATAGATGTACCAATATTGAAAAACTGATAATTCTAAAACTTCATTTCATTTATTTCTGCATTCAATATTAATTTCTTAACAAGTTAAGAAATTATTGATATTAAATAATTAGTATTAAATTTATTTTAAGCATGTGTGATTTCTAATGAATTCATTACTTTTCAGGTCTTATACATGTCTATAGTATTATATGCTCCCGCCATGACACTTAGTGCTGTAACTGGTCTTTCAACGTGGTCCTGTGTGCTTTCCGTTGGAGTGGTGTGCACATTTTATTGTACAATTGTAAGTTTTTCCTTTGTGCTTTACATATTATTTGAAGTTTTATTTGAACAATTTTATAAATTTTAATTAAAATTTTAACATCTATTGCAATTTAATTAAATTTAATTGTCATTACTTTTTTAGCAACATTTTTGTTACATAAATGGTTTGGTTTTAAACCAAAACTTTTCCTCGTTTTAAAAACCTGCTCCAATAATTGGGCAAATCCAATTTTATAGGGGTGCAAATTTATAGTCTAATTTCATTTATGTATTTCAAGGGAACCAAGAGAGGGCTTGAATCTAGAGTTTTGAGTTTGTTAATAAATACACTCAAACCTGTTTTTGGGCTGTGGATAGGGACTGTGTTTAAAAAAAATTAAACCACATTAAAAAAGACTTCACTTATTAAGACTTCACTAGTAGCTATAAAAAAAATTTTCTACTAATTTTACTACTAGTTCTACTTATTTACTGCTAAATGGCACCAAATAAAAACCCTTCAAAAAAGAGGGGGTAAATTATGTAAGTGAATATAAGAGAATATATATTTATAAATGTTAACATTTAATTAAAACATGTGAGACATATTTAATTTTAACTAATGAATTTTAATGTCCTCTTTTGACCATTAATATCACTAAATGAACTTCTGCGAATTTTATGTATGTCATTTCTTACTTTGAAGTACTAAGTAGGCAGGTAAAGGACTCTGCAACCTTAACTCTTAAACCTTAGTAAAGAAGGTACAGCCACTCCTGTTCAGTGGTGTTCCCATAGGGTATACTCCATATATGCCGTATACTCTCAAATTTTTTTTTGACATATTGCATATACCCTCAAGCTTCATAAATTTTCATATTATGACATACTATGTATGATCATATACACAAATTGTGCGTAATGGATTACTGGGAGTATACCCTTAGAAAGCTATAGGGGAACATCACTGCTCCGGTTTATAAAGAAGCTATTAATAGCTAATTTATTCTTATACTAGTGGTACCCGCACGGCTTTGCCTGTAATAGAAAAATTAAAAGGTCTTTTGGTTCATCTGTATATCTATAAATAATGTATGGTGAATTTTTTCGCCAATTGGCTTGTGCCCATGTTACGGTTCCACGTTGTGATAATTTGGTATCTCGTCAATTGGCTTGTGCCCATGTTACAGTTCCAAGTTATGATAATTTTGTAATTTACTCGTCCATCTTATGATAGTTTTGTTCTTAAAATTGGAATAGAAAAAGAACCACATCGAAATTTCAAAAAATCGCTTCGAGGTGCACACTCCCATGCTACGAACTAACTTTGTGCCAAATTTCATGAAAATCGGCCGAACGGCCTAGGCGCTATGCGCGTCACAGAGATCCAGACATCCAGACAGAGAGACTTTGAGCTTTATTATTAGTAAAGAAGGCAGTAGCTTCACTATTTACAGTGTATTATTTAACTTTTTATAGTGAAATTATGGCTGAAACCAAATTTTCATTTAATTCCTTTGACTTTGCTATAAACAGTTGTGATTATTTGCGAGCATTGCTCAAGTGTCCATGAAGCTAAATGACTAATAGCAAAATTAAAATCTAAAATTGTACAATAATAACTATCAAGAATTGATTTTAAAAAAATATTCAAAAATCCCCATGAATTTTGAAAAGTGATGCGGTAAATTCGAAGAAAGTGGAAATTTCAAATATGTTTCATATTTTTCAGCAAATTTTAAACTGCAAAGGAGTAAAACCATCTTAATCTCAAATTGCAAATAATATTGCTGATGCATGATGCTTGGTTAGAAGTTAAGGCTGGTTGTTATTATTTGAGCAATGTGAGGACTATGGACTGGGAATATGTATTTCTTATAGAAATGAACTTCCTTTAACTCATGGCTATGTCTTGTTTTTCTTATTTTAGTTAAGAGTTTAGAACAGGGATGTTTATACATTAAGCACTTGTTGAATTTCAAACCTGGTGTAAACTAAAGTATCATGTACGTTATGCCATTTTTGCACATTGTGCTTTAATTTACATTTTTGTTGAACTTATATTTTTAATGGTTTATATGTTTATTTTACAGGCTTTTTTTTAAAAATTTAATTGAGCTCTTATTGTTTAATATAGTTTACAAATAATTTTATATTTTAATGAGATTTTTTAATGTTTAATGGCTTGCTTTATTATTTTTTATTATATTAAAAGTTTTAATGGTTTTCAATTGCCTAAATTATCTATGAGGCAAACTTTTTGCATTTCAATGAAACTTTTAATCTTTTTTTATGGCCTGTTTTATTTCATTGATATATGTGGAGCATTGTTATTTTGTTTTACTTATTTCTGCAATGCATTTTCTGAAAACGCCCATTAAAATGTAGAAATGAAGGATGAATGATTGCCAAATGAACAATTCAGGCAGTGAGAAAGAAAGGAATGTAAGTGACAAAATTAAAAAATTGGCGACAACCCGCACAAATGGCAGATGAACCTCTCCTCTGTCTTGATGCAAGAGATAGGACTAGTAGCCCTGGTAGGTTCTGCTATAGAGTATGGTTTTGAAAAACTTTTCAATGAAATCCTACCTCGGACTGGATCTTTAAGCGTGCTTTACTCAAAACTTGAAAATGTCCACTTACATGTCTTTGCTTCTCACTGCCTCAATTGTTATACAGTAAAACCTTGTTAAGTCGTCACTCAAGGGACCAAAGAATTTTGACCACTTATGCGGAGTGACTACTTATGTGGAGTGGGAAATTAAGGAAGAAAAAAAAAGCCTTACAAATATTTATGAATAGCAGTAGAATTCTGTGAGAAAAACAATAACTTATGTAAGAAAGGTCTATAAATTAGTGAAAATTTTAAAAAGGAAGAAAAATACTAATGATAGTTGTTTTGTTTTCTCTTATTTATACATTACTTAATAACAACTTATTTTAATGTAGTCACGGTACATTAATACAATCCTTCAATGTTGACTGATGAACTTGTTGCTTACGGAAAAGAACTATCTCTTCTAACGTACATCAAGCTTTAAATTTTGTGTTTTTTGTTCCTTGTGAACGGATGTTAAATACTGACTAACCTTCTCCAGGTATTAGATTTTGTCTGTCTTGCTGGAAGGAGTTAGATTCATATTCTCGGCACTTGGCAGAGTCATAGCAAGAATTATGCTTTGAATGACCAGAACCGACGATCGAGATTTTAAGGAAAATAAATATCAAACAGTCTTTCAAACTAAGTCCGACACTATTTTCTAAGATCCGATAAGGAAAAGAAATTTTCGAAAACAACTTTTGAGTGACTAGTTAAGCGGGTAAAATTAAATTTGGTGACCAGTAAAGGAGGGTCATTTTACATTACTGTGAATGAGACCTTGTCGGGACCAAAGAAAAACGACCACTTAAATGGAGTGACCACTTAACCGGTCGACTACGTATTGAGGTTTCACTGTATAACCTAGCATCCCTACATGTGTTCAAAAATAGCGCCTCAATGTGCCAATGAAAAGAATTATCTGGAAAGTACTATTAGTAAAACAACATAATGTATAATTTTGACCAAATATGGCAGCAAGGCTTCTTGGTAGTGATATACAGTCGGATCTAGACTTACGCGAGGGATGGGTTCCAAGACTCCTCGCGTAAGTCGAAATTTCGCGTTGTGGAAAAGTGTTGTGCATATGTTTTTTTTTATTAACATACTCAGTCATTATAGACATTTAAACACCTTTTAAACTGTTTTTAACCATTTTTTAACTAGTATATATATTACTGTTTCTTACATAAAGAGCTAAATTTTTACCGTATTTTTAAAAAAGTTGCATTGTTCAACATAAAATAGTGTTATGATGCACAAAATCTATGATCAATGGGGGAGAGAGACATATAAATAAAACAGTGCGGTACGTACAGTATGTAGTAATAATAAAGCACTGCACTGTAAGAGTACTATACAGTAGATGCAATAAGTTACATTTATAAGTTAAAAATTTAAGATAAAGATTTATCCTGCGCATACTGATTGTCATTCTAATATATTTTTAAATACAGTAGCTTCGCATTTATTTTTATAACATTTGCATTTATGGTAACACCCCTCTGGAACCCCTTGGACTTATACGGATTGCCTTCTCTTGACTTTTAATTATACGTACGAAAGATTCACCCATATCTAACTGACGAGCTACCTTCGACCCACTGTCTAGTTGTTCAAGCGTATCAAGAATCTTTACCTTTTTTTAAATTGTCGCAAACTTTCGCTTTTTGTTTTCATCTTAAAATTTTAGATGAAACAGCTTGCCTAAGTGCCACAATATTTTACTACCTTTCATATTTAGAATAAATAGATGAAAAATGAGGAGTGGTGATGCATACGCACTAACAATGCTATGTTTATAGTGCGGTGCGTGGGAGTTTGCACAGTCAGTGATGCTGAAAGAATGAAAGTACATTCCAGGGATGAGATTTTTCCGGCTTTTGCCGGAATTCCGGCTTTTTGTGTTGACTTTTAAAACTTCTCCTCCTTTTCCTCTTTTCTGCCTCTTTCAGCCCTTATTTTTACGATTTTTTTTAAATTTTCAGTCCCCGATTTCTTATTCTTTCTATTTTTCTCCTTCGAATCTTCATCCTCCGCGATATTTGCCAAAAACGTATGTTTTGGAATCGTGCCAACGATGCCGAACACGTGCTGCGCCGAAATTTGCATGCCTCGTTTGAGATTTCAATCTTTTTGCATCCTGCAAGTATTTTAATTATTTTTAATGTTGGGTGCATTTTTACTATATGCTACCCTATATCTGCTTATTTTATTCATCATTTCAATAATATGTTTATTTCTTTAATTTATTTTTGAAAAACTGCAAAAGTCAATCAAAAAAAGTGGCATAGCACCCACAGTCTCGTATTTTATTGAAACCGGTATGGTTACTTTTTTTTGTGTATTTAAGAAAGTGTAAAAAATATTTATAGTGAATCTCAAACCATTTAGGCTTTACAGCCTGCTAAAAGTTTTGAGGTTGCATGATTTAATGAGGCGGCTGCGAGTTGTTCTTTTGATTCCGAAATTGTATTAAGAAGTTTTTAAAGACAAATTTTGGGTTCCAATGCAAGGAAAAAGATAACCAATCGGTTCTATAAGTATATATTTATTTATTTTCAATTCTTACTATGAAAAGTATATTCAACCACATAAAGAAATTTTCTATTTTTCTCCCTGTTTTAAATTTTTACTTTATTAACAGAGAGACCTAATTTTAAAATTTATGTTCTCACTCATTTAACACTATAAACTCAAATGTTTTTAATGAAAAAAAAGTATTTTTCTCTAAATAATATGAAAAGTTGCCACTATTGTGTGATGCAGTCAAGATTGACCTCTGACTCTCCCAACCCTTTGTTCAAGGACTCAGGGGTTAGAAATTGTTGCCTCTTTTTCAAAATTTAGATTTATTTAGGAATAAACACTCTTGCAAGAAATGTTAAGATGCAGCAACTTATACATAATTGTTACTTATAATTAAATATGTATTACCTTTAAGACTGGTAAATTAGCCATTTTTTATTGAATTTTTGAACATCATGGCTTCCAGGTTCTATTTTGATGCGGTTTTGGATATCATCCCTTTCACGAAATTATTTTGGATATCATCCCTTTTACGAATTTTTTTTTTTTTTGAATTTCCTCATTTTTACTCTCTGACCACTCTCATCCCTGACATTCACAAATTAGTAGTCAATAGTCAATTAGTAGTCACGGTTAGTAGTCAATAACAAAGCTGCAATTTATCATAATGATTCCTTTCCAAATATTTTCGTGTTGAGAGCGAGAAATCCGCTTTAGCTCTAAAATTCGTTGCTCCTGAAAAACTCGCGTTATAGCCATTTCGCGTAAGTCGGATCGCGTTGTAGCGGGAGTCCACTGTAAAATGTCACAAAACTAGGAAATTGCCAGTTTCTGAAAGTAATAAATCCAATGTGCCCTTGTTCAACCAGGGTTGGCCGGATTGGACCCAATTGGGTTGGACCCAATGGGTTTTTTTGATAAAACCCATTTAAAAAAACTCATTATTTAGCTCACTTTTGGGTTTTTTAAAATTTTCTGAGAACTTTTTTTAAAAAAATAATTAATTTAAATACTTTTACAATTTAAACTTCTTTTTTATTTCTTCTTCACAATAGGCAATGGACATAAAAAATGAATTTTGAACTTTAATAGTATTTCTTAACTCTTAAGGGCATTAAAAAATGCTTCAAAGATTTTAAATAAATATATTTAACTTTTTCCTTCAACTGGTCAATAAGGAACTCAAATTATCTTGACTAAGTCCTGTCACGTCAGATTTTCTCAATATTTGCAGATTGTACAAAGGATACTACTTTAGCTAAAAGGCTCTCATGTGAATTATTTTCTGCAAACCAACACGTCACAAAACTCGAATAAACGAGGTATTTTTTTTTAGAAATTAACAGGTTTTACAAATGGTCGGACAGAAAACGGAATAGGATGTACAGTATTTTCATTATCTTACAAAAAAGTTTAATATTTCTTACTCTGTACACAGAAATAGAAAAACAGGCAACATAAAATTCAAAGAAATGTCTTGATTAAGCTGGAATTCAATAAAAAGGGATTTGAACTACTTGAGGTTTTACAGTAGTTTTGCTTAACAAAATGAAATACAATAAAGTAAAATACAAAAAAAAAATGTCGAAATTAAAAACGAACAAATAAACAATAAATTTTATCACTCAAGAAGTAACTTTGCCTTAACTGTTGGTAATCATGGAAACTAAAAAAATCTGAAACTTCACCATTCTTGGGTTTTGTCGTCTTTTATACCTTTCTTCAGAAAACGCTGAATTTTCCAGCTTTTTTTTATCAAGACAATTTTTGTGCTTTGTCCATATACTTATGCTACAATATGCTACGAGTACCCCACCTTTCCCCTAAAAAAAGACAAAAAAACCCACATTTCTTTTAAAAAACCCAGCTTTAGTTGGGTTTTTTTGGGTTTTATTTAAAAAAACCCAAAAAACCCTGGGTCCATGTGCTTTTTTAAAAAAATCCGGGTTTTTGCCAACCCTGTGTTCAACACTTCAACTCTTTTTTTTTTTGTAAAAATGAATTGCCAAAACTATGAATTCGAAATTTGCTGATTATAAAACAATAATTATTCGAAATTGATTTTTTTTCAGCTCATGTTATTTATGTCAACAGGGTGGAATGAAAGCCGTGTTGTGGACCGATGTCTTTCAGTCACTTCTCATGTTCTCTGCCGTGTTTGTGGTCATCGTCAAAGGCACCTTGGATGTTGGAGGAATCCACAAAGTCTGGGAAATTGCTCAGAGTGGAAAAAGGATTGAATTTCTGAAGCAAGTATTTCAGTTTCATATTGCTCTAGTTGTTTCAGGAAGTTTCAAAAAGCGATTCTTAAACACAAGAATTTTTTTATTTTTAATCTGTAGTCTATGTATTTAGAATCTGTGTGTCAAGGCCAAATAACTTTCCTACTCTCCACCCTTTTACTCTTCTGGTTGTCATGATATAGCAGCACTATGAACTCCCCCCCCCCCCTCTTTGCCATGTTGCTTCTGTAATACATAAAACGGTTGGTTGTTCACCCAGTTGCAATAATGATTGTTGGATTTGAATCAAATTTATTTTAGATACATTGACAAAAATAAATTTTCAACTTTCGACACTTTTCCTCTTCTGGCTGTCATGGTTACTGCATTATGAACTTCCCCATGTTGCTTCTGTAACACATAAATGACATGCCTTTTCTAAGGAAATCATCAAATTCAGACTTGAAGAAAATATATAAAACTACAATAGCGCACCTTCGTAACTCATTTCATTCAGTCGTATTAAGATTTTGTGTTAAAGCATATAATGTGAGGTTGATATTACTTTTTTTACACCTTTCATGTTGATTTTTTCTCTCAAAAATATTAATTAATAAATAATCATTTATTCACATAGCATAGAACATCATTTCTCAACCTTTTTTGTCTCATAAACAGGTAAAAATTTGAAGAATTTTTGTGGGCTGTTTTTCCCCCTTTTGCAAAATTTTTACTAATAATAAAGCTGAAAGTCTCTCTGTCAGGATCTCTGTGATGCGCATAGCGCCTAGACCGTTCGGTCAATTTTCATGAAATTCGGCACAGAATTAGTTTGTAGCATGGGGGTGTGCACTAGTTATTCACAGTTAGCTTCTGCATTTCATGTAAATGTTGGTTTCCTTATATGGTTTCCTTGTAACATTTAAAAATGGCGGTCAAAGCAATTTATCTGTTAGTCCAAAAGAAATTGTGGATGGTAATATATACCTTTCTGTGTGCTTCATATCAAGGAGAGAAGATATGCTTTCAAATAATCTTTCCTACAAAGATAAAAATTTGTGTACGAAATATAATTGCTTAAAATATTGATGTGATGCATGGGTAAATTCTATTAACCTCAGCAAGAATACATGAGACATTTCCTGTGCGGAAATGAGAATTCAGATTGGACAAAGATAAAAACAATTTAATAAAATTATATTGTGAAGAAACCACAAGACATCAGTGACAGAGGCAAAAAGATTCTGAACAAAAAATGTCGATAATAAAGTGATGTTTCATTTATCTAATACAAATCTGGTTAGATGTTCAGGGCCCGACTAACTAAAAGTGAGGCCCTAGGCCCACAATAATTTCGAGGCCCCTTGAAGACTGATTTTTGAGGGCCCCTTTGTCTATCACAGAATTATGTAAATCATTTATCATGTGCATTCATGCCCTTGATTGTGACATGGTAAACATGCTACTGGTAGAAGTAATAAAAATTATCCTATAAGTAAATTCATATCCAACTGAAAAGTTGTTGTTTTTTAATTATTAATTAAAAAATATATGTATTTTTTGCCTAGTTGTTGTAATGCTAAGCATAATTTTTTAAGTAATTTGGGGCCCCTTAGGAAGATGGGACCCCAGGCCTAGGCCTAGTTGGCCTGTGCGGTAATCAGGCCCTGGAGATGTTGGGAGAAACAGACTAAATGATTTTGTATGTGTATAAAATATAAGAAAAGCTCTCTAAAGCACCTAAGCCCAAAATTTTGAAATAAATATTTTAATTTATATTTGTCACTTTGGGACATATGTATATTCATTTAAAAATTTTTTTTAAGTTCATTGCATTATTAATACTTTAAGAACTAGGTTAAAAATATTTAATAAGAGTTTTGCAAAATAATATGATTGAACCAAAATCATGTGTGAATTATGTATTTGCAGTTTTGATTTTGATCCTCGTGTGCGTCATACTGTTTGGAGCCTTATAATAGGAGGCGTATTTACTTACTCTTCAATATATGCTGTGAACCAGGCTCAAATTCAAAGGCTTTTGACAGTGAAAAGTTTGAAAAAATCTCAATTGTAAGTGCTTTGCTTTTTTGGTGAATTTTGTTCATTTATTTTAGTTTTTATTCTATTTATTTGTAAATCCAAATTAAATTTAAAATGTTGTTCATAACATATTATGAATCGGTTGTTTGGTTTAAGTTTAATAAGCAGGTTTAACATAAATTTCTTGCAAATCATTGTTATCACTGATATGTTAACAGGGCCCAATACAGGCTGATTTTGCTACCGTTTTTCGGTACTGTTAAAGAATCAGACTTTAATATTTTTATTTTTGGGATTTTACAATATTGTTATTTTGTACAGACAGAGGGCAGCACCAACACGAGCCAAAATTGCTCACCTAAATTTGAAAAAATAAGGGTGGAGTCATATGCTGTCACTTTTTAAATGCAACAATGTGATTGGATATTGAGACTTAGCGTTGGTGTGCCATTTCGTTTTTGTGATTCTGATTTATCTAAAAAAAAGTTCAGTGCAGTACTCGTGGAGAAGCAGTATGATGTGGGTGCGCGAACTTTGTGTGTTGTTCCAGCCTCGTGGAAAAAAGCGATATAAGTTTCTTCTAAATCTACAATCATCCTGAGTATGATCTGGACTATATGTTCTTTTTGATGAAAAATCAATTATTTTAACCAAGAACATTTTTATCAAGATTTAATTTCTTGTCTTTGTTGAAAATCCATCAAATTTTAATACTCCTTTAAAAAAGTTGCTCCAGAAACCATGGAACCTGCCGATTCATTAACATTCCAAGAATTTTATTAACTGCAAAATATCTCCAAATGCTTTTTATCAAGACGCCAATTTCTACTTATAGTCGCAAATTCATCAAGTTTTAATACCCATTCGATGTTGCTCCGGAAGCCATGGAACCTGCCGATTCATCAACATTCCAAGAAATTTATTGACCACTAAAACTACATAGCCTGTGGACTGAACTACTTAATCCTGTCGTGTACACCAGTGGACCAACGATAGTTTCTTCAAGCATGTGATCTTCAAAACGTCTCAATAGTGATAAAGCAGTACATAGCCGTTTCATTCGATAAAAAAAACAAAGGAAATAGCCGTTGATATATATAATTCAAATCGAATGAGCAGAGAAATCGTCGCATTTCGATGCTATCCAAAGTATCCAATAATTACATAATGAATTATCCAATTTCACATATAATCTATGCATAGATCAATTTTGAATATATATATATATATAATATTGGTTCTTATATATTTTTTGTTATTGATGATTTGGTTTAATATTTTATAACAATATGATATCAAAGTAAAATAAAAAAATGATGGTAAGTTTTCACAAAATTGAATTGTTTTTTTATGAATTTATTGTTGATTGATTTTTATTGGGAATAAGAATCCCAACTACTCGAAGTATTTTTGATTGATAATTTTCCACTATACGTGAATATATGGGTTTGTTGCATTTATCCTTACACAACGCTTTAAGATATTTAATTCATCGTTAATATAAAAAAATGATCCTTTATATCCAATCTACTATTTAGTAACTATGATCATTTTTATAACCAATTTAACAGGTACATTCACAAAAATCTTGTTTTAAAATCGGTACTTTCACAAAAATCAAGTAATAAAATCAGTAGCTTCACAAAAACATCGAAAATTTCACAAAAATTCGCATTTTAAAATATAAAATTTGTTTCTCTGTTTAAAACAAAATATACTCATAAAATAAAATTATAAGCAGGTTTATATGAACAATCGCTTAAATAGAAACCTTTTTGTAGTATTTTAACTAACTTTTAGCTGTTTCTCACCAAAGTGTATTTATGCAATATTATCACAATCTTTAAACATCTGTTTTGAGGAACCGTATTTCTCATAATTTCCTATATTATACACAGTACATAGACCATTAAGCTGAAATTACAATGGTATTTTTTGTACTTCTTAGGTTTTTAGCTCCCCCCCCCCCCCCCAAAAAATGAAACCTGTTAAAAATAATACTAGATGACATTTGCACTTTTCGAACTAAAATTTCACTTGTTCCACTACTTCTTTTACAAAAATTAGGATGCCTCTAAAATTTCACAAAAACAATGCTGATAAAAAAAAAACTTTCACAAAAGTAGGTAGCGAGAAAAAAATCCTGGATTGGCCCCTGGTTAATAGAATTGATTGAAGAGCTGCCATACCTATCTATTTTACATGTTTTCTTAATCTGCACAAGACTTCTGTTTTTTTCTATAAATCAATATCTCTAAAATTAAAAAAAAAAAAGAGGCTCTAATATTTTTGACACTAATGGTCAAACTTTGACCCGCAATAGCCACGTTCACAACTTACTTTTTGACCCGGTGAATCCCCGCTCTGGCTCCGCAAAAAACCTGATTGAAAAACACCCCGTTTCCTTGTAAAAAGAGGATCTCCCATTGTACCAGAGAAAGCGGTTTTTACCCAGCATCCTTAGCGGCTAGTAGTCGAACTTGTTTTGCGTAATGCATTCCGGGTAAAGACACCGCTTTCACTCCAGAAGCTAGCAGGAGTAGAAAGATTCCACATAAACCCCGCTAATAACCGGAATGCGGTGAAAAGCAGGTTTTTTTTTGGGGTCGAAAGTGTCCATGGAAACGGCCCTAGTGTTTTCACCGAAAGATTAGGGTTCTCAAATCATTGTCTAAAACAAAATTAAAGAATGTTGTAGAAATGAGCTGAAAGGTAAAAACATTAACCCAGACACTCTGTCTATGTCTAACTACTTAATGCATTTCTCTTTTAAGAGCAGCATTAAATATTTTTAAAATGTACCCAATGGAAAGTTTAGATCAAGAATAACATTAGTTATGTTTTAGTTTCTACATTATACATGCTACTGTTTTTATTTCCTTTCATTTTAAATTCTTTTTACATCACATTTGATTGATATTTATGGTTAACAAGAATTGCACTGATGTAATAATATACTTTGTACTAGTATTTAGTAATTTTATGTAAAACTTAATATTTGTGGATAAAATTATTAACTTTCTGAGTAATAAAATAACTTTTTTTTTGCTACATTGCAATCATTTTACTCTTTACTTTCTCCATGAACTAATTTTTTAAGGGGTTACGGTAAATCAAAAATGATGAAACAATCAAAAAAAATTTTATTGCTTATTTCAAAACTAAAAACTATTTTGAACACAGGGAAAAAGTTTCATTGCTTTAGTTCAAATATTTAAAAAGTTATGAATGGATTTAGGCCATGCTCGCTATGTGTTCTTATGCAAAAGAAAAACTTTAAACTGCTTTTTCTCGATGATGGTTTTTTTTTGTGCTTTTATGTCATTAGAATCCCTAAGGATTTTTTTCTATTAAAGATACAGCTTTAAAGTAATACTTTTTGCAATTAAAATAACATATTTGGCTAAACTGTGCATTGGATAAGCATTTTATAAATTACTCAACTGTTTAGAGCATGTTAAACCTTTAAAAACCAAATTTTTTTTAAAAAAACTTTGATTTTTTACATAATTAATCACAGAAAATTTTTCGAATGAACTGATAAGCAAATGAATGCACAGATTTTTAGAGACGATTATAGTGATCGTTTAGCAAAAAATTCTTTTTTAATTAGTGCAAAAATAAAAAAGCCTTAAGGATTTTTAAAAAATTGAAAATTTTCTCAATTTTTTGAATTTTTTAAAAAAATAGGCAATATTTTTAAATTTTGAAAATAAATTATTGATTACGAAATAAGTATGCATGTTATGGTTTCAAAGAAGTATAAAATTCATTTAAGTTAAAGAAAAATGTTTGAAAGGTACTGTGACCCCTTAAATGTTGATTCTTACTTTAATTGATAGTGAATCAGCTTGACTCATAGATTTATAGGCCTAGCACAAGCGATGCATGTACAAACATTAGATACATTTTTTATTCAGATAATAGTAAGCATATAGTTATGTTTAAATACAGAATTCTGTTTTCTCTGCTTGATGATAATTCCATACTTGCCAACTCTACTGTTTTTAACGGGAGACTTCCGTTTTTTGCTTCCATCTCCCGATTTCCCGTTTTTTTACGATTTTCTCTCGTTTTTGCAGTTTTTTCAGGCAATCATCAAAAAGTTTCACTTTCTTCTCAATAGATGGCGCCCTTTTCTAGTCTACCAATGTTAGGGAATAAGAATTTTTCCAATGATAACTCATTTAATAAAAATTAAGTCTTTAGAAGCTTTCCACATTGCATGTTCAACGAAGCACGTCCTTTGCCGAAAATTGCAGCAGATTTCAATCCTTTTGCATCTTGAAATTATTTCAGTTATTTTGAATGTTTGAAGTTATTTTAACATGTGCTACCCTATGCCTACTTATTTTATATCGTATTTTTATTGATTTCCTTTTTTTTTTCAGAGTTTAGTAATTAAATTTTTGTAGCTACTTTTCTGGTAGAAACTGAAGAATGTACGAAACTTTAAGCAAATTCACTCCTTACCATTTAGTTTTTCCTTTGCAGTATATTTTTCTTGCTACTACCAATTTGCTTACATCTGCAAAAAATCCCCATTTGACTTTAAATTTAGTATTTATGTTATTTAGAAGCATAATTTAATAATTCTGTAGCGAGGATATGTCGATGGTGAACCACCTATATACCTCTAGTAAAATTTCCTGTTTTTTTTCCTTCGAAGGTTGGCAAGTATGTAAATTCAATGTTTTTAATTATATAAAAACTGAAAAAAATTTAATCATGAATTTAAAATTTCAGGGCTTTGTTTATCAGCTGGCCTATCCTCACAATTTTAAGCATAGCCACTTCTTTTGCTGGATTGGTCGTTTATGCCAATCTGTCCGACTGTGATCCTCTTTTGAGAGCCAAAGAAACTAGCGTGCGCTTCCCAGATCAAGTGAGTGTGGTCTTAAGCTGTTAGGCAGATGTGTTCTTGTTCATACAAAGAGCAAGCATAAACTTCCCTTTATCAGTTTCGTTTGAAGCTGCAAATGTAAATAATTTCTGTTGGAAATGCTTTCAAAAAAACAAAAAAAATCTTGCTTGCCTAGGTCGCAGATAATGCTGCATATCCAGTATCCTAAGCTCTCAGGAGTGTTATTGTTTTTTCTACTAATAGTTGCTCTTTAATGATATGTCTGGAAAATAGCTAATTGGGTTTATAGGACAACTTTTTGCAATGTTATGATATGGGTTTCTAAATATGTATGATTTTTTTTTTTTTTGTGTGTATTCAAATCTTTATTTTTTTAGTTTTTAAGTTTTTAAATCTAACAGTTCATATCAAATGCGACAGTACAAATGTTTACTCTTTAACAAAATGTATTTGATTGTAATTTGCTTTATAAAATAAAAAAAAAAAACAAAAACTATAGGTGGCAAGCAGAAAATACTACCCAAAAAATTTTTGACAGGCAAATCTGAGATTTAAAAGTTTGCCAGCTTTATACAGCAGATAGACTTTTTTAGATTGTTAACTGTAAGGTGCATCTTTGGGATTCAGAGAAGGAGCACATTTAGATTATTTTATCTTTTATTTATTTATTTATAATTTTTTAATGCAAGATGTTGTTTACAGTATTCATTACATTTCCTTTCCTAACCTGGTGTTATCCTTTGCTACTTACTAATGACACAGTTTAGTTATGCTGTAATTGACAAATTTGTGCTTTTTTTAACGTTGTTTTTCTTACTTTACTGTTCAGCACAAAGGTATTTATTTATCTAACAATTATTATATTTCTACTTAATGAGTAGTTTAAGAATATTTATTTTTTAATAAATAATTTTAATCTAATTATATGTAATAATTCTAGTACATCATCATACGTAGTAAATGTATGTATTAAACATGTGAAAAATCAGTAGATTTTCATTTTCTTTTCTTTTCTTAACTGATCACATGTTTTTAATTGCTGGAGAAAACTACTGATCTTCATGTTTTGGTTTGATTGAACAGCTATTGCAAAGGTGTTTATGATCCGAAAATTCAGAAAATTTTGGGTTGTTGTTTCTGAAAATTTTTAGCTGACAACATTCTAAAACTGAAGAATTATTTAAAAAAAAAAAAAACAAATATTTTAAATTTTTTTCCAATGATTTCAATGATTTTAGTTTGCATAATTGAAGAATTTTTACAAGGGGGGGGGGGTCGAGCTTTCTCATAGTTTCCGAAAATTTCACACCGTCTTCGGACAATTTCACTTGAGTCCTTTATCACCCCTGAGCTATTGTGATAGTTCTACACTTTCCAGTTTTTTTTTTGTACTAGGCTTAAATTTTACATTTTTGCTCTTTGTATCTGTTTAAGTTCTTATCCTATTTTTCTTTTTTTTCATTTATTTTCATGAGTTATTACATTTATTTAAATTTATTATTTTATGTAGGTCTATTTGTTACGAAAATATCCTAAAACCAAAAGCAAAATCCTGAGACAGCCATGAGAATCTTAAAATTGACCATAAACCTTGGCAAGGCACCTTAGGTGTGATGCTGTCAGGGAGAGAGGATAAATGGTTGCTTCACATTGCTTTATTTTGATACCTAATTTGGGGTGGGAACACTATAAATAAAGTTATTGATTATGACACTAGTCAAACTGGCTATATTGACTGGGAAATTATGTTTTCCCAGTGTCGTATTTAAAACTACATCTTCAGCAGTGGCGCACACAAGGGAGGGGTCCAGGGGGTCCGGACCCCTCCCATTGGTCTTGCTTTTTTTCCCGATTGATTATGATTCTATGTATTTTGTGCCTAAAATAATTTTAAAACAAGAAGTTCCGTCTAGAACTAGACGAGCCTACTTTCCCGTATACCCATACTACTTTCTAGTACCTGATCAATATTCTCAAAAATAGCTAATATCGCAAATTTTTTCAAACATATTTTTTTTTAATATTTTAAGCTGATTTCTATGAATAAAATGTTCCTTACTTTTCTTCAAAAAAACGAACAAATAAAATAAGAGCAACTTTTAAACAGAGAAGCTAATACACTTCTTTCCATTAAAAATTTTTTTTAACAGCTTTCAAAACGAAAAAATAATAATAATAAGTTCATTAAAATAAATACATCATATAAAAAAAATCGTTTCTTTTTCCCCTGTTGCCAAAAATAATTTTTTTAAACGAATTAATGCGCTTACCAAAAAAAAAAAAATAAACTGTCAACTTAAAGAAATAATTTTTATTGTCAAAAAAAAAAATCGTCTGCGCATATTTTTCGAGTTTATTCACCGAAAACTAAATACCTAAATTAAAACTTTAGCGTGAAAAAAAACAAATCATATCAACAATAATTATTTCACAGTTAAAACCCGAGCAGCGGAGTCGGAGTCGGAGTCAATCTCATTTTGGGATAAAAGAGTCGGAGTCGAATATCCAAGAATCGGAGTCAGTCATTTGTCCTCCGTGCATAAATGTTTGCCAAAGCTACGAAGTCAGAGTCGAAGTCGGGGAGTCGGAGTCCGATTAATTGTCGGGAACAGGAGTCAGAGTCGGTGTCAGGTGCCCCTAAATTCTCGGAGTCGGAGTCGGGAGTAGGTCGTCAAGAGCTATTTCCAACAAAGTTTGTTTGAAGTAAATCCGCCTTTAAGTTCGGAATCTATATTGACTTTCAGTTTCCCCTTAGGCGCTAATGTTAAGAGATTTGAACTGTTCAAAATTGAACGAAAACTTGTTCAAATCAAAAAGATATTTTCGATACATGTTTTTTATCAAAAGTTTTTCCCTACAAAGTTTGTTTGAAGCCACTTCGCTTCTAAGTTCAAGATTTATTTTTGATTTGAATTTCCCCGTAGGCGCTAATGTTAAGTTTTTTTTAACTGTTCAAAATTGAACGAAAAATTGTTCAAATCAAAAAATGAATTATGGGAATGAGATGTCCTCGCCGAGATCTTTCTAACAAAAAAAAATTTGTTCGAATCGGACTATTCATTCAAAAGTTATTAGGGGGGGACAGACAGACAGACAGACAGACTGACAGACATTTTTCCCCATCTCAATACCCTACTTTCCAATTTTTAATTTTTCAATATTTATCTATTTTATTTATTTTTGACTTTTTTTTGTTTTTCGGGATATTTTTAAGATGTATTAAGCCTTCTTTCATGCTTTTTTTCTTCTTTCTCTGATTTTTACTGGGAAAGTAGGCTAAAAAGGTAACAATAATTTAAGTTCTAATAAGTGAAAAAATAAAATCCTCATGTTAAAAGATTTAAAAAAAATATTGAGCATTTTTCCTATAACAAATTGTCTATAACAAGCAGAATGGTGATTATAAATGAATACACTATAATAACCATGTTTTCAGTTTTGTAATAACAGATCGCAACAAGTGACACTTTATGAACTTCTTTAATCATATGGTGCTTTCTGCAGCAATGAATTTGCTTTGCTGAATCCATTTTTTTAATTATGAGAAAAGTTAATGCCTATATTATTTTGCTTTCTGGTAATGTATTTAAGTACAGTTCATTAATTAATGCTAATTATTTACTCAATAGTTTATTTTTTACTGTTTTTCGTTCTCGAGAAACGATAAAATCAAGTCAATATGTCTGACGGCGTATTGGGATACGATATGAGAATGAGGTTTTTGATCTTGGACCCTCTCCTTCCAAAATTCCTGTGTGCGCCACTGATCTTCAGTTACGTTTTATTTTGATCACATAGGTTGTGTTATTGACCAATAAATTAAAGGTTTAATTTCAAACACTGAATCTAGATTCTTCCATATTTTGTGATGACCTCATTGACGATGCTGCCGGGACTTCCTGGACTGTTTGTGGCCGGAATCTTCAGCGGATCCATGAGCACGATATCGTCCTGCATAAATTCTCTCGCCGCAGTCACCGTGGAAGATTTCCTGCGGCCCCGGTGTTTCGGTAAAACTTCGGAAAGAAAAATTGCCTTTTTTACAAAGCTCATTGGTTAGTTCAGTATGCTTTCCTTTGTTTTACTAGTGCAATTGAAGTAGTCATTGATGTTTGCCCTCCTAATTCCTTCTCTAACTTTTTCTTTTGATTTGTTGGGGGGTTTTTTGCTCAAAATGTTTGCTTAATATTTGTTACAGTAAAATGACAGCAGTAAACAGACTCTAAACCTTAAAAAGGTTCAATTCAATTCAATTTATTTCAATCAGGGAAATATATATACATATATATACACACACATACATATATATATATATATATATATATATATATATATATATATATATATATATATATATATATATACATATATATACATATATATACACACATATATATATATATATATATATTTTACAAATATGCATTTCACATATAAAATAAAAAGAAATTACAAACAGAAATATATTTCTCTCAGTCGAATTAAGAATCCCTGATTGAGTAGATGGGAGTAAAGGCTATACAATAGCCTGACTAGCTCCCACCACTCAGAGAAGAGCTTAATTTAGAGCCAGTTTATAACATAATATAAAATTAACAAAATGGTGTTTGGTGGTCATTGTTTAGTTGTGGTCCTAGAACTAACAACATTAAAGAAAAAGTGATTTAAACTTGGTTCGTTCCTTTATATTATCTTCTTTTTATGGTGCAGTTTGCGCTTAGAGGACTTGCTTCATTATGAAAATAAGACTGGAGGAAGATTATGTAGTCAGTTGCAGCCTTTAAGCCAGGGCTAAAGCAGAGCTGCATGCAGTATACTAACAGTTCGGTTATCAAATCCAGAGACTGCAGTTTTGCCTTGTTATGGACTCATCAATCTAGCATCTTTTTTAATAACTAGTGGTATCCACACGGCTTTGCCCGTAATAGAAAATTAAAAGGTCGTTTGGTTCGCCTGTATATTTACAAATAATGTATGGTGAATTTTCTCGCCAATTGGCTTGTATTTTTACTTAATTTATTCTTCAAAGTTGCACATTATTCTTTTCACTCAAGATAGGATTTATTAAACTACTAGTTGCACCCGTACGGCTTTGTCCGTAGTAGAAAATTAAAAGGTCATTTGGTTCGCCTCTATATTTACAAATATAGGATGATGAATTTCTCACCAATTGGTTACGTTCATTCGCTCTCCCATTCCACGTCATGATAATTTCGTAATTTACTCGTCCATCTTAGGATAATTTTGCTCCGGAAATTGTTCTTAAAATTGAAATAGAAAAGGCACAAAATCGAATTTTTGAAAAATCACTTCGAGATGCACACTTAAATGCTACAAACTAACTTTGTGCCAAATTTCATGAAAATCGGCCGAACGGTCTAGGCGCTATGCGTGTCACAGAGATCCTGACAGAGAGACCTTATTATTAGATAAAGATAAAGAAAGAAGATATCTCGCCAATTGGCTTGTGCCCATGTTACGGTTCCACGTTATGATAATTTCGTAATTTATTCGTCCGTCTTATGATAATTGTGTTCTTAAAATTGGAATAGAAAAAGAACCATATCGAATTTTTGAAAAATCGCTTCGAGGTGCACACCCCCATGCTACAAACTAACTTTGTGCCAAATTTCATGAAAATCGGCCAAACGGTCTAGGTGCTATGCGCGTCACAGAGATCCTGACAGACAGAGGGACTTTAAGCTTTATTATTAGTAAAGATAAAGCTGAAAGTCTGTGTGGCTGGATCTCTGTCTCTTACGCGCATACCGCCTAGACTGTTAGGCTGATTTTTCATGAAATTTGGCACAAAATGAGTTCTTAGCATAAAGGTGAGCACCTCGAAGTGGTTTTTCGAAAATTCGATTTTTTTCTTTTCCCATTCCAATTTTAAGAACATTTTCCCGAGCAAATTATCATAGCGTGGACGAGTAAATTACCAAATTATCATTATGTGGAACCGTAACACGGGCGAGCAAATTAAAAAAATTGGCGAGAAAAATTCATCATCCATTATTTGTAAATATACAGGCGAACCAAATGGCCTTTTAATTTTCTACTACCGGCAAAGTCGTGCAGGTACAACTGGTGGTGAATAACTGAGCTGAAGGCAGATGTCATCTCATTGAAGCATTGAGAGCTATGCAGGACATAATCACAGCATCACAATGCTGCCAGGTTAGGTTTGTCCCAACTATAGAGAGCAGTGGAGGCAAAAGAGGAGTAATAAGTAAAAATTAAAAAATAGCACATTGTAAAAATAAACAGTGAGACTTATGGTTTTAATAAAATCTTGCTTGTACATTGGCTAAAAATTTTATATATAAATGCTACACTTATCCGTTTGGATGTAGTGAAGCAGACGAAACTGCTACTCACCTTTTTTTTTCTTCTTTGTATTGAATATATACAATGTCTTTAAAAAAATACTGAAAAAATAAACTTTTGGTTTGTATTTTTCTTTGGCTTTGTGGTTAATACTTGTCTCCACACCAGACATTGATGTATTCATGACATTCTCTTCCCTCTTTTTATTTTTTGTTTTGGTCTCAAATTATTTGAAAGGCTGGAAATTTCTTATAAATTGAACTACTAAAAACTCAAAGCTAAGCTATTAGCTGGTCCCATGGGGCTTTGATATTTTGTATGATAGTCTGAAATGTATGCAAACTTATAACGTTTAGAAACGTAGAGTGATAGATTATAGAGTATAGAAATTCAAACGAAAGAAAAATATCATTTCAAAAAAAAAAAAAAAACAATTTTCCAATACTTGGCTTGATTTCAAATACTTAACATTTTTCAGAAACAAATTCAAATTATTTTTAACTGTTGTGAAAAAAGATTGAAAATCATGTATGTATTTTGATGTAGATGACTGAAAGAGGGATGCATTCAACTATTTTGTCTAATCTTTACTAATAATAAAGCTGAAAGTCTCAATGTCTGGATGTCCGGAGGATGTCTGGATGTCCGGAGGATGTGTGGATGTCTGTAGGATGTCTGTGACGCACATAGCGCCTAGACCGTTCTGCTGATTTTCATGAAATTTGGCACAAAGTTAGTTTGAAGCATGGGGGTGTGCACCTTGAAGCGATTTTTCGAAAATTCGATGGTGTTCTTTTTCTATTCCAATTTCAAGAACAAAACTATCATAAGATGGATGAGTAAATTACGAAATTATCATAGCGTGGAACCGTGACATGGGTACAAGCCAATTGGCGAGAAAATTCACCGTACATTATTTGTAAATACACAGGCGAACCAAAAGACCTTTTAATTTTTTCTATTGCGGGCAAAGCCGTGCGGGTACCACTAGTAAAAACTAAAGTCTGTTTCATTTTATTTCAGCTTTTCTATATGGACTGCTCTGTATGCTTCTGACCTTCATAGTTGAGAAACTGGGAGGCGTGTTACAAGCCTCTCTGACGATATTTAATGTTATCGGTGGACCACTGCTCGGCCTCTTTTCTCTAGGCATGCTGGTCAGCAGGGCTAACAGTAAAGTGAGTAATGTAATTCTTCTAAATACATCTTAATCATATGAATGGTTATATGTGATTATATTCATGTGTTTCTCAACTTAATTTTTTAACTTTAACTCAGTCTTTTTTTTTTTTTTTTCATTTTTATCTAATTTTAAGATTGTTCTTGAGTAGTGTTTTCATTAATAAGTTTTTACTAATAACTGAGTAGGAAACTTTTATCAATGATAACATGATCTGAATTTACTAATACGTTTTTTTAGCTGGAATCTTCTTATTATAAATGTCGCAGCCATTGAGTAATTTAAAACATATTATTAATACTATTACTACAAATTCTTTTCCCCATATACAAGAAGTGAGAAAACTTAATTTTTTTCGAGAACTAAATGTGTAGGGAAAATTAAAAAATATAAGTTACTAGTGTATAAAATTGCTTAGCTGCCTGTTGATTACTTTGATGGATGCAAGAGTTTTTATTCACGTTACTACCTGAAAACGTCAGAGACGCATTAGTCAAGTAATTTTCGGAAATTTCTCATGGTTAAGCCATCGTTGTCTACTTCATGAAAAGTGATGACGAGGATAAGCAAAGCAATATGATGCTTGACATCGTCTTTGTCTGCTTGGCACTAAAAAGATGAAAAAGAGTGCCTTCTTGTAAGACTTTTGAGGCATAAAACTTTTTCTTCAACTTTAGTAATTTATTTTTAAAACCATCTATACAAAATGAATGCATAAGAAAAATGGGTGTCCCTTTGAAAAAAAATTGGCATTCTCTTTTTTTGTAAATTTTATGTGCATGGAAACTTTGACGGAAGTGGAATTAAAATTTAAAGAGACAAAAAATTCTGCCAACTAACCTTTGTTCAACTTACAAAACCTTTGTTGAGTAAGAAAACCCATAAATGTGGCAGACATTGAAAATCAAACAACAGCATGTAATAGAGCATTTGATAATAAATAAATACTAATAAAATAGACTGAAATAAAAAAAGTGAATTCATTATTTTAAAAATATTTATTTAATTAAAGCCTTGAAAAAACCACATGAAATTATGAAATGATTAATTACATGCAGGTCTGTCGATCCACCTCCTCGCACTTCCCCCACCCTCCCTTTAGCATAGTGTGTTAAGATAGTCTTATACACTTCATAGTGATTAAAAGTCAGGGATTAAATGCCAACAAATAATAAAATTTGGCTGCTAAATTTAAAATGTTTTCTGACTACAAGCTGCAAGCTAAATATCTGAATTTTCTTATCTAGTTAATAGAATGTAGTTTTATTAGCAGTACAAAAATTTGCCTGCAGAATTTCTTTGAAATTTTGAGAATTTTTTTATTTTTAAGAAATATGCATGAAAATGGAGAAAAGTAAATCATCACTGAAGGAAATAAACAAATTGTAAGGTTATTCTAAAAAATCAGAGTTAAAAAAAAAATTATTTTGGATTAAAGGGATAGAGAACTTGGAGTGATTTTCATTTCCAGTTTTGTGATTAATCTACTAATTATCTGTTGCAATAAATTGATAATGAACCAATAAACCAACCCAATTTGCTTATTGGTGCATTCTCTGTATAACTGATAACTGTTGATTGATTCATCAAGAAAGATTGCTATTTTTATCTTGTTATTTTATAGGGGTCTACAGTTGGTTTCTTGTTTGCCTTAGCATTTTGTTTTTGGATTGGTTTTGGAGGTATGCATAAAGGGAAAAGATTGCCTAGTTACCACAGATCAACCGATGCATGTCCTGTCAATAATTCTTTACTGCAGACTTCCCATCCCCAAAGCCATTACCTGAACGAATCATTTTCGGAACTTAATTTCACCATTTTCAATAATTCCCAGATCAAAAGTGATGATGCCTTATTTGAAGAGTAAGTATTTATTTTGAACATAGATAAAAATGTGGTTTTAAAAAAATTCCAAAAACCATCAATTTTCTAAAATTTTTGCGAGGCATCTTGCTTTC
Organism: Uloborus diversus; assembly: GCF_026930045.1. Taxonomy (NCBI): domain Eukaryota; kingdom Metazoa; phylum Arthropoda; class Arachnida; order Araneae; family Uloboridae; genus Uloborus; species Uloborus diversus. The sequence continues at coordinate 3,563,274 of NW_026557987.1, read as the reverse complement.
AGAACGAAAGAGAGCCAGCAAATAATGGACTGTGACTTGCAAAATGCATACAAATACCAGGGATGAGATCCTTTCCTCCCCCCCCCCCTTTTTTTGCCATTTTCAGGCCTCATAACACTCATATTTTTAAAATCTGAAAACATTCCAATTTCTCTAAATTTTTGGTCCCCGTTTTCTTATTTTTTATATTTTCTCCTCCGAATCTTTATTCTCTACAATATCGGTCAAAATCTCCTGTTTGAGAAACATCCAACGACATCAAACACGTGCTTCGCTGAAAACGGCATGCCTTGTTTGAGACATCAATCTTTTTGCATCCTGCAAGTATTTCAATCATTTTTGATGTTTGAAGGTTTTCTACCGTAAGCTACCTAAAATCTGTTTATTTTTTTCATTATTTCAATATATTTATTTCTTTAATTTATTTTAGAAAAAATACAGAAGTAAATAAAAAAAAATGGTCTAGATTAAAATTCTTGAATCTAGTTTTAGTGAATATGGGGCTTAAAAAATCATTAACTCTTCAATGCATTGCAAACAAGCTCCCGATTCTATTTATGCTTTTTCTGTTGCTTAGAATGAACTCTGAGACTGAATAAGTTTAAACCACAACCACAAAATAAGTTTGCACCACAAAGTCATCTTTTTGTAGGAACGCCTTTTCCATTTAATGAAAGTTCTCAAAACAGTATTTATTTTTAGTCAAAGGAGATCTGAGGTGTTTTTCCCACTTCTGGTTTTTCCCTTAATGTGTTCCAATTTTTTTTCTATTGGAGAAATGTACAGTAGAGTCTCAAAAGTTTGAGGTTTCACTTAATCCAAGATGCTTCATTCATAATTTAAATTTAATTTTTTAGTTAATCAAAAAATATTTTTATTAAAATCTGAAAATAGAAATTTTGCTTCTGTAAAACTAATCAACTTCCAACAGGAAATAAAGAAAAGACTGATTGCAATAAAAAAAGTAAGTGTCCAACTTGACACCACATGAGTTTCAAAAGGAAATTAAAGGAACTATTAACCATTTTTGTGTTATGCAATATACATCTCGTACACACGCACTCTTATAGATGCAGAAAACTTGTCAAAATGGTATCGGGCACAGTCAAAGTGCTTATTTTGATTGCTTAAAACTGTGCACATAAATACGCATTGATATCGTGAAAAACTAAAATCGTAATTAGTTTAGACGCAATTAAAGCGTAAATTTATCTTGAAGTTTGAGTAATAAATTTTGCGTGAAGGAAATACTTCTTTTTCTTTGCATAAGGAAGTAAAACATGTCCCTCCTGAGGGGGCAGACATGCCCCTCCTGTCTGCCCCTTCCATGTTGTCTGAATAGTGTCAATTTTCAATCTGGAGGAATTTTCCGGATAATAAGAGTTTGCAGTGATACGAGGTGACATGAGCCCCCAATTAACTCGGATTTTCGAGACTGTACTGTAGTTTGAAATTTTTAAATTTTTTGATTTTTAAAAACATAATGAAGTTTCTGGCAGTTAACTCAGTATTGTCCAGCTAGAAGGATCTGCTCCTTCAAAGTCTTTAGAGTTTTTTTTTTTTTTGTGTGTGTATTTTGGAGCATTCTTGCTCTTGGAAAAGTCCTTGCAATATTTGGGAGGTTCGTTCTTGCTCTATGTTTGTGTGTGGGGGGGGGGGGGGGGCTTACTTGTAAGTTTAGTGTAAAGTCTGACTTTTTTAAACAATGTATGACTATGTATTTTCTACTATTGATTTTCTAATCTAATCTTATTTATATCTATACTAAAATAAATTAAAAATCACTATCTATTTGTATTCTTTTACAGGCCGATACTTTTAGCAGCTTTCTGTTTAAATCAGCATAAATGTATACATTGAAATATTTTGAAGTATTCACCAAAGCTTTTAAATTTTATTTATTTATTTATTTGATTTAGGAATTTTTTTTACTTAAATTCACTCTATGTTCATACACTTTATTGTTTTAAAATGCGTACACAGCAGGCGTTTGTATGAATCATGCTTGTTCTAAACAGTTTTGATTCCATATAGCAGCTAATTCAATAAAGCTGGATTTTACTCTGTTTTGAGAATTTTTTTTCGTTAAAGCAGTTGATTCAATTAACCACTGATTTTATTAACTGACGTCCACTGTTTTTTGAACTAAGGTGAAATTAATACCAGAACCAGTACGTAAAAAAGGGGGAGTTTTCATGTAATCATAGAAAGTTTTTTCTTCATGAAATATTTCATGATATCTGTTTTGGTTAGTGCTATATTTTTAATTTTTCATTACCTGTAATATTTTGTTTTTTAGGTACATTTTCCCCCTGTATACATTGTCTTACATGTGGTATGCAGCTATTGGCTGGTGCACTTGTATGATTTTTGGTCTTGGGTTCAGTTTAATGTTGGGTGAGTTTTACTGTTAATTTTTGCTTTGATTGTGTAAATATTTTATCAGGTTACAGGGGTGATTGTGTTCCGGTATTTTACCGGATTTCCGGTATTTTCATCTTGAATTCCGGTATCTTCATCTTCGAAAATACCGGAACTTCTATATTTTCAGAAAAACCCACTTTTGCAAAATTTAGGGCGATGTTTAATGATACGCCAAAAGTCCAAATTGAAGACGTTTTGTTTGGTATAAAACGTAAGCTACGGTCATGTTTTGTAAACTCTATGGTAATTGTCGAAGAACAGCTGGGGTGGGGGATGGAATAAAGGCTAGATAAGAAGAGGAAGGAGGGTTACTTGATAGATTATTTTTCCATTTATTCATTTGAACTTTGCATGCTCTCATTTAAAAAATGAGATATCTGGATAAATCTGAAGATATTGGCTCCATCGATGCAGGAAAGAAGAACAAGTTTAATTGGGAATGGTTAAACAGAGTAGATTCCTACAGTAAAAAGATGGAAATATGGTGTAAAAAAATTGATAGGGCTGGATTTTGTTTTTGGGTTTCTTGCAACAAGCCCTTTACATATGCTAATGATGGTGTGAAGGCATTATTGCAACATTTTTCTACAAATACTCATAAAAGAAACCAAGAATCATTAAAAATGCTGGTGTATTAGGCTTTAGTGTATTAGTAAATAAATGTAATTAATGGTTTAAGATTCAGATACAAAGGAGGAAAATAAAACATTCTTTGAAAATTTTTAAGAAATGAGAAAAATTAAAAGAATTTATTTCCCACCATGCACAAGGACGTATTAAGTCCAATTAAAACTTCGAGTTATAGCACCAACAAATAATTATGTATATAAATTATTTATATACATAATATAATGTGTACATACACGTAAGTAATATATATATATATATATATATGCCCATCAAAACACTTTTTCTTCTTGGGGAAAAAAAGTTCAGGTATTTTTTCATAGAGTCACAATCACCCCTGAGGTTACTCTCTTGCAATATAATTTTGTAAAATTTGCTTTTTTTTTTTTTTTTTTTTTTTTTTTTTTGAGCTATCAGGATTGCTTAATCATCGCTTATTTGGTTTTTATGGCATATTGTGTTTTGAGATTTTAAATTTTGAAAAAGAAATTTCTATCTGTACGTTACGTTAAGCCATACTTATATTGTATGATTTCAGGTGAGAAAGAGAGGGTGAATCCTCTTCTATTAAGTCCACTTGTTACTTCCTGGAGTAGGGAACAAAGTCCTGTCTTGGAAGTAAGTATGTTAATGTTTCATAATTCTTGTATCACAGTTTCACTCTTGATTAACCCCTATTTCCTCCATACTGCTGGTGCAAGAATGTTAGGAAAATAAATGAAAAAAAGGGCAGGTTATTATAAGCTTTCATTCATTGACATTTTGGCGCTCATATAAAGCAATGAGAAGCATAGGGATGTTGGTAAATTGTGCTATAGTTAGAAATTAAGATATATATATATGTAGTTTATACCATATACATTAATTCAAAACGAGCTGATGTGTGCATCACATTATTTCCTTTTACTCCAATTTAATGTCATTTTCTCATTATTGGCAGTTTTAATGTGATTCAATAATTTACTCTCTAAATATCATCAACAGTGGCCAAATTGAAACCAAATTTAGAAAATAAAAAAAAATTTAAAAAAAAACTGCCAAATTTGTCGCCAAGTTGATGACTAAACTTGGCGACCAAAAGACTGGCGATATATCGCCAAGTGTCAGCCACATTATAACACCACTTGAGTTTACATTGAAATTCACAATGATTTCCTTCCAAAAAGGGGCAAAAGACCCTCTTTGAAGCATCCAAATGCAACCACACTAGGAGTCTACTTACCAAATTTCAACTTTCTAGGACATTTTGTTCTTGAGTTATGCGACATACATACACACATACGCACTTGCAGACGTCACAAGAAAACTCGTAATTAACTTGGGGATCTTCAAAATGGATATTTCGGGTGTCTGTACATTCCTAGGCATATATCCACGTGTGATCGATTTGAAAAATAAACTCAACATTCATTCGGGGGTGAGCAAAATGGAAATGAAGGCCGATTTTTGAGTGAAATTTTTTTTCGCGAATACGATACTTTTTTTTTGTAGAAGGAAGTAAAAGTCTGAAAGAGAACATTAAAGGAATGAACTAATTGTTTGGGTTGTACCCACCTTTTCAATATGGAAAGAGCCCTGTAAAAAGAGGCCCTTGATGATGCATCATTCTCTGCTTCATGTTTATTCATTCATTTTAATAACTTCTTCATTTATTTGTGCACATTTGTTTGTGAATGCACAGCATTTCCCGTTTAACTTACAAGAGCTCTATTTTCGTAGCCGTTAGTGCTAGATACATGCTTCCAATCACAAAATAAGATGTAGAGTTAAAATAAAAGTTAGATCTGAAAATAAAATGTAGCAAAAGAAATAATACTATTAAGTTGTATATGGCTCCTAGGTCCTTAAAGTCATAATTAGGGGGGGGAGCATAAAAAGCAGTTGGAGAATAAAAAAATTGTTATTAGAACCACCAATATTCACGGAGATATGAAACGCGCCATTTTGTGACTAATACCACTTTACATTCTTGGTTTTGAGGTGCCATATAGCAGCTTAATAAATTTGATTTTTTTTCGTCGAATTGTGGGGGCTTTTGTAGTGTGTTCTTACATATGTTTTTTCTCTTTTATTTTTCAACTGTATTGAAAATGATAAATATGTACTGCCTTTTGCTTTAATAACTTGCATAATCATTGTTCCTCTAGTTGGCCCCAACTCATTTTCAGCATGGTCTTTAAATTTTAAACTTAATATCTCCTTGAAGTTTGATCGTAAATGCTTCAAAATTTTCGTCTGTATTGCTTTTTTTATTGCCTTTTTTTTTTTTTTTTTGGAAATAAAACTTTAGAGGGGGGCAGGAGGGGGGTTAAATAAAAAGCTTTCCTAATATTTCACTATTTTTTTTCATTTGCTTCAAACTTTTAATATCTTATCTCTGCATGCTATTTTGATCATTTTTTAACACGCTTTTATTAGTTTCACCTGTATGTATGTATCTTGTAACGGAATCTTGCAGCTCAAATTTCGTTCACTTCCTGCTATCGGATTCTTTTGAAATTTGGCATACGACCTCAGACCCAATGACAATGCAATATTCTATAATCAAATTAATTAACTCTTTTAATTGTTAGTTTCCTCCAATTTTAATCAATATTTTGGCATAAATCCAACAATGTGAAAAAGGAAAAATTAAAAAAAAATACATTAAAAAATGCTCGCAAAAATTATTAAAAAATATCTACAAAAACCTTAATTTTTCTGCATCAGACAAAATTTGTTCCAATGTTCCAAGGTGATTAGAACATGAAATATAATTGTTTTTAACTAATTTCATTCCAAAATTTAGGTGAGCCTTCAATTAGAAATTCATTGCTGATCAGACCATTGTTGAACAAAACTTTTATTCAAATGCATCTCAAATTTCCAAAGTAATAAGATATAATTTTCGCAAACATACATCGATGACTCACAGTAGTTGCAATTTTGCCTGATAATTCTCCAATATAAGACTAAAAACAGAAAAATAAAATAATAGTTTAAAGAACTAAAAAAACACGCTTTCGTAGCAAAATGAACTAAAAAGTGAAAAATACTCTTTGGATGATAGTAGTTGAACAATCACTTAATTTTAATGTTATACAAAAAAGCGTGGGGGCTTCTTATCAGTTGTCTTGAATTTCTCCCATTTGTTGTCAAAGCAAAAATGTAAATAGACAGAGCACCCCCACGCTTTTTTGTATTACATTAAAATTAAGTGATTGGTCAACTACTATCATCCAAGGATTATTTTTCACTTTTTAGTTCATTTTGCTACGAAAGCATGTTTTTTTAGTTTTTTAAACTATTTTATGTAATTTGAACTATGCGTCTACAACCTAAGTTGGGAAAATAGAGGTCTTGCAGGTTGAACAGAAACTCACTTTATATTCAGTTGGCGATTAACCATTGTTTTAATGAACTTTCGTTAAAAATTAATCAATTCACATTTAGTTTTGAAAAGTCATAAGGCTCAAATTATTTGCATTTTCCAGACAATGCAGATGGTGGAGAATACTTAACAGATGTAAAGGAAAGGCATCTGCTGGAAGTATAGTACCTGAGAAAATACTGGATTGCGTATTGTATTGTTGTGTGATACTGGTAATATATTCATAGATATTGTAGCTAATTGAGAAATAGCCTCCTATGCTGCAAAGCTGTGACCACTTATGAAATTATATTATTACTCTTCCTATATTTGCCCCAGGTTGCCCTGGGGCCTTCAAACAAGAAAGTGATAGTTTTGTAACATGGGAGGTTTTTCCCCCCAAATTGTGATTAAACTAGACATTTGATGTTTTATAACACATTTACAGGTCTCGTCTTCCATCACTCAGCTACAACACACAAGTAGCTTATTTTTATATGTTTTTAAAGCTAAATATATTTTTGGGTTTTTTGAATGAATGTGTTACAATTATTTAAATCTAATTGATTCTTTAAAAATATATTCCCTCAGTTTTTAGCTGAAAAACTGAACTTTCTAATCCAAAATGCAATCCTTGCTACTATATGAAATTAACCATCTGTAAAATTTAGTAATTTACAAGTAGATATATATAAATTATTTAATGACTATAGTTCAATGTATAGCACATTGTTGCATAAAAAAACAAAAATTTTAAACCTAAAACTTAAACTACTTTAAACATGGCGGTAACCAGAAAATAATTTTGGGGAGGGTTTGAAAAACTTTTACGTGGAGCTTTGCTGAAGAATTTGGAAATTTTAAAATATAAACGAACATTTAAATGTCAAACCAAACTTTGGGGGGGGGGGGGTTGAATCCTAAACCCCCTCTCCCCTTGTATACGGCTCTGACTTTAAGTAAACTTTGCATAAGGCATTGTACTGATTTTTTTCACAAGTACTTGGACTTAGTGAATGTTAAAGTGATTTTCTAGAAATAAATGTGAAAAAGTAGAGGTGTTTCCAGTTGCAATTTCGACATCTTGAAGGACCAAGACTTGATGAAATATATCATGAACTTTGAAGGTCACATGCTAACTGGAAACTTTCTAATAAAGTTAGATTGAGCTAAATATTTTAACTCAGTTGTCAGATGAAAGTTGTAGTCAGTAGTATCACTCACTACGAGGGGCTAAAAAACATAAATGCTTCAATTCTGAAAGCTTTCGCCAATAAATCATAATCTATTTTAACCAATCAAATTTCAATGTAAATGGAGCACAATATTATGGCCATGGATGGTTAAATTTTCCTCTTGGTCAAATTTTACTTAAAATGCGTTTATAATTTATATTCGACTTTTAATTTATCCTTTCATTATACCACATAAATGAGAATGGGTTGTTTCTGAAAATTGTTTGAACTTCGTGTTGACATTAACCATTTAAAGTTTTTTTTCTTTTTTTGTGGAGGTGGGGTGTATTTTTGGGGGTTACAAGTTATTCTAAAGAGAAATTAGTAAGCATACAAATTATTAATTTGAAACCTGTGCTAGGAATGCTACTGGTTATAGGTATTTTATAGAAAACCTAGGGTTGCACAGAGATCTCAAAAGATTTGTCTAATAAGTGCTCTGTGGTTGAAATTCACTGTGGCTGTACCAAATGATAGATTGTTGCTCATAATTTTTGTCATATTTTTCTAAAGATTTAATTTGCAAAAAGTTGATTGTTAATGATAAGTCACAATATTTGAACAGAGCTAAAGTCAGGAAGCATAATTCCACGATACTTGATCATAGCTTTCATTAGGGAATAGAGTTAAGTTCCTTTCATTTTAGCACAATGGATAAATGTGATAGTGTTCCCACTGAGCAAAATCTGGTTTATGATTGTACATTATGATTCACAAATTAGTGGAATTCAACATTTTCAAACTTACAGTGTCGCCGAGTTTTTGGTGTCACTGTAATTCTCTTCCCATTCCTTTTGCTCTCAAAAATGTATTAACAGAAACTTTTGACTTTAACACCATTGTGGGAAGAAGTTAAGATAAATTTTTATCTAGAGACAGTAAATAGCACAGGCAAGCAGAATCTCACTCCAAGAAAATCACTGACTCAATTTATCATGAACAAGCCAACTTCAGAATCTCAGCAATGTTTGCACTTTACTCTTACTGTATGAAAATGCAAAATATATACATGCATATGTTTAGAATTTTGAGGGAAATCCCTGAAACCTTTTCATACATGAGATTAAAAAATTTTTATGTCTGATTTTTAAACATGTTTACTTCATTTTTTCTACTTTTTAAATCTTTTATTTCTCTAAAAATGCAGTAAAATGTTACTGATTTTTCCTTTGACCTTCAAAAATTTATACCTTCTATAAGGAATGTTTTTCATCACAAATATAAGAAAAGAATCTCTTGCCTCTTTTAACACTTTTTTTTTCATACTTCAAATTGTAAAAATAGAATCTCAATATCCAAATATCGGATCCTGTAGAGGCTCAATTTAAGGAAACCCTACTTGCATTTTAAAATTCCCTTTTACACTCAAACTTTTGTCCCTAAACTTATTCATGCAAAGAGATAATTATTTTGCTCTACCTGTATATTAAATAATATTTAATAAGTAAGAAAAAAAATTTGATTTTTGACCCCCCCCCACCCCCCCCCCCCCCCTTTGCACACACAAAAAATGTTCCGACTTAACACCAAATTCATGATTTCTTGGATTTTAAAAGATTTTTGAATGATAGTAATTACATTAAATTTAAATAATTGTATCATATTTCAAATTTGCAATGTGGTTTATGTACTTAAAATGCTGTGCAGAAACTATATTAATAGATGTGTGATAAATATATGAAAATTTCTTACTGCAGGTATAAGAGTTTATGTATGCAGTTATTCACTGTATCTATTAAATATCTGTTTGTGTTATGTTATTCATGGTTTTTTGTTTATGGCATGAATGAAAGAAGCACTTCAAATTCATTCATTTTGCACAATTTCACTGTGCATTTTATCTTTTAACTTTCGATCAGCATTTGGTTCTCTACATCTATTTGTATATTTATTTTACAATTTGTGTTCTAAAATATTTTATATGCCATGGTCAATATGTTTTCTATTCTGAAAATTGCTGAGAAATTTAATTTATTGTTATTTACTGTACTGAAAAATTTAAAGCTCAGTCTGTTTCACATTTAAGCAATGGAATAATGGCAGAAATACAAATTACTAGAACAACTGATTGTCATAAGTGATTTGCTGTGCAGGTGTCAATTTTCTTAATGCTGCCTTCAGCAGGGTTGGTTGACCGTTAATTTCTACGATGATCTCCAATTTCTGAAGTGTTTTCCTAAAATATGCAAAAAATGTTAAATGCCTCTGTATTTGAAAGTTGTAACATTGGAGAATAGTTTGTCAAACTAAAAAATACATTGAAGAATGACAAAAATATAATTAAAAACAACTTAACTTGACCCGGCCCTTTAAATAAAAAGTTAATGCAGCATAAGATTAAAAGAAATGAAATTTAAGTTCCATTATAAGCTTTGTTACTTATACCATGTCTTTAAATGCAGATATCTTATGTTTTCTTGGGTTTATGTTTTTCAAGAAGTTTCATGAAATTTCCAAAGCTTATCTGACATCTCCTGCGAATTTTGTTTCTGCTTTTTTCTGCAACAAGCTTTTAACCCTAATCATTAGTAAGCTTTAACTAACAGGGTTTTTGCTTAAACTTTCTAAATTTTCCTAGTATTGCAGTTTTGATTTTAAATTAATTTTTGTGAACAGTAAATATCTCCCGGTTTTAAATTAATGCTCTCGATGTGGAAAATGTTATCACTACTCAATTTCAGTTCATTTCCTTGTTAAAAAAAACTTTGTTAAAGTGCTCATTTTGGTTATGATTTTTTTTTTTTTAAATAAGCCAGCTGATTTTTAAAGAATTTAGAAGCTTTCAAGTAAAACTTTCTTGTAATCATCAAGAAAATAATCAAAGATTTCTTTCTTTGTTTGCCTAACTTCTGAAATCATTTTATGTTTTAAAAGCATAAACTGTAAATTTACTAAATTATTTTATGTATTTATTTATTTTTTTGTGCTATTAAAATTACTTTTTTTTTTTAAATTTTAAAACTCTGAAAGATCCGGTTAAGTACTGTAAATCTGAGTTACATGTATTTTAATGCAACATAGTCTTGTCTATGTAATGTATGTAGATATATGTATCATTGCAATATTGAAGAGCGTAGTGGAAAGTATTATGCCACAGAGTGATGAATTTGAGAAAATCAATTTCTGCATTTGTCTACTAGCTCTTCAATTGTGTGCGTTCACAAACACATTGCATATATTCTGTCAATGTATTAATTGTGTGTTACAGAATTTTATTAGACTCCTCATCAAGGTTTTTAAATGTTATTGTTATCATTTTGCCGGTGATTTTCAAATTAATCTTATTTACTGTACTTGTATAGTCAAAATTGTGATATATTTTATCATTCTAATGGTACTTAAATATATTTTGATAAACTGAAGTGGAATTTGTGATATCTGACTTAGCATTTGTATAAATCATTATTTGCATGATACTGAAGTGTTACCCAATTATTCAAGTCGTTACTTATGTGCAATTTAGAAATATCACCTATTTTAGATACTTTTGAATTATAATGCTTGTATTCTTTATTTTGAGATTATTTTATGTGTGATTGGTGTTCTTTTAGGTTGTTAATAGTTTTTAAAAATTTTATTTATAGACTTGTTATTGCTAAAATATTTATTGACTGCATTTTGATAACCTCGTAGTAGTATTCTATTTTTAAATTGTTGGTTTTGTTGTAGCAAAGTGTCCACAAGGGCGAACGCAGCTTTTAATTTTGGAGGGTGTCAAACTTAAATTTAAAAGCCCGCTAATCAGAAGATCTCCCATAAGTGCAATATTATATGTAATCTGGTTCTACACCCTCATAATTCTTGAATTTAAGGTTTGTAATACATCAGTGTGAGCTATCTTTAGTTGAATTTAAGGGGGTAGTCATGGCTTATCCCTTGAATCCAGATTGGGGTGTTAAGGACTTAAATCAGTTGATTTTTCTTCTTTTTTTAAATACAAATACAAATACAAAAGTGACGACCAGCAACAGGCTCTGGGCCCAGCTAGACTGGTCCTAGTCAATTTACAATCCCCAGTGAAGATCAATGGCCCTCTTAAAACTGTCTACTCCCTTGCTCATTACCACCTCTTCCGGTAAGCTGTTCCAAGGTTCCACTACCCTGCTAAAATAATAATTTTTCCTAATATCCATGTTAGCCTGAGATTTAAACAGCTTAAAACAATGACCCCTTGTCCTGTTTTCAGTGCTAAACTTTAGCCCCATAACATCTTTCATTTTAATAAATTTAAACAACTGAATCATGTCCCCTCGGTCTCTTCTTTGCTCAAGACTGTACATTTTTAGCCTTCTAAGCCTGGAATCATAGTCTAAGTGGGAAAGTCCACTTATCAGCCTTGTAGCCAGCCTTTGAACCCTTTCCAATACATTAATGTCTTTCTTAAGATAAGGAGACCAAAACTGAACAGCATACTCCAAATGGGGTCTTACCAAACTTCTATATAAGGGCAGAGGAACTTCTTTTTGGAAGAGACCAAACATGGCTGCCTCGTTATGCTGTGATTTGGACTTCACATTGCTGCCTGGTTAGACATGCCCCAACTAAAGAATTGCAGTAGAGTCTCGAAAATCCGAGGTAATTGGGGCTCGCTCTACCTCGGATTACTGAAAACTCGGATTATGCAAGGAATTACTTAAACTACATAAGGACATGCACTGTTTAGTTTCTTATGCTATGATAAGGAAATATTGTCTCCTTGAAAAATTTATCACTCAAATATCAACATTAATGTATGTTTTACTTAAACCTAAACGTTTTGATCTGTTTTTTTCTTGATGTCTGCACGTACTTGTGCATAAATTTGCAGGCAACCAAAATATGCCCTTTGATTGTCCTCTAATAAGTTTACTTCCTTTTTAATTGCAATTGGATATTCCTAAAGAGTTGTTTGTTCGTTCTTTGAGGCAAAACAATGTTTTAATTTCATGTTATTTTTTGTATCAACCTACTTCCTACTTTCTCCAAGAAATCTCTGAATCCATCTCTAACAGTCATTGAATATTTCATGCCACTTAAGCCTTTCAATATCTTTTTATTACCTTATTGTAGGTTGTTAGGAAAGTTATACATAGCGAAATATTTCGATTTTCACATTAAAACATTTTTTATCTATAAAGAGTGTACCTTGAAAATATCAACAAAGCACCTCGAATTAAGCAAAACCTTGGACTTTTGTAACTCGGATTTTCGAAACTCTACTGTATTTGAAAGTCTAATCTTTATGTTTTGCTTTTTTTCTTAACAATCTTTATTTTATTCTGATTTTGTCTCTAAGGTACTACTCACTCTCCCTCGCTTGCAAGGGTTGGAAGTACGGATGTTTCAACTTTTAGCTTGTATGCATCCAAGTAAAATACCAAGTAGGCATGGAAAAAGCTTCCGAACTGGCATTTATATTCAAATCTTTAAATGTTTTAACAAAATTGATATTGTGTGCTTTTAGCATTTCTACAAAGCTTAAAAATTTGTTACATAAGTCATTAATTGTATGCCAATCTTGATATGCTCCACAAGTTGACCATTTGGTACAAAATACTTTAAAGTGGTTATTTGCATTTAAAAAAAAAAAAAATCTGTTTAGGTTTATACTATCAGCTTGGTATTTACCAGCTCTATCTGTAAAGAATGGTGAAACTCATTTTTTAATGATTTATTTCTGAAACAAAAATTTGATTTTAGCTTATAAGAAAACTTTAATTGAAATTTAAAAAAAAAAAAAAAGACCTTTTTTTTTCCCACTTAAACCTTATTTTATTTTCTTCTTTTTATAATTAACCAATTTGTTTATTTTCTCCTTTTTTTGTTTATCATGTTTTTTTTAAACCATTGTTATTCTTCACCTGAATCCTTTATGGATTGGCATTAAAATTGTTTTGAATTACATTTTTAAGTATTTTGATAAAATAATACATAAAATTTGTTTGTCTATTATTTATTTCAAGTTATATTTCAACGTTAATTTTCTTATTATCTCTTAATTTTTTTAAAGAAAAATCTGATATAAATTTTAAAAATTCTGGTTTTATTTATTTTTTTTTCCAATTATGATTTTTTTATAGATTTAAAATATATTCATTATTAAGAAATTTCATATCTTTAAAGTAATAAATAAGTGTTCATTTTTTAGTTTTCAAAAGCAGATTAGTGCATTTTTGAATTGAGATTTTTTTTTATAAATTTATAAATTATTTAGTTCAGTTGTTACTAAACACTAATTTTTTAATATCCTGAGTCAAATTTATGAAAATGTGGGATTTTTATTTCTTTTCAAGTACTTATTTATCAGCTCATTTAAATCTGAATATTTAAAAACATTCTCCTTAAACTTATGATTTTATTATATTTTTGTATGTTCTGAATCTTTTTTATTTAGTGTATTACTTTTAATACAGTCAGGTCATTTAAAAGTTCTGCTTGATAAGAGAAAAAGGATGTAATATCAAGTTTTATTCTATTCTATTGTGATTGGTTATGAAGTGAATAGCTTCTTTTAACTTTTTCCTAAAAGTGTTATGTATAAATTTTGCTTTATGAAAAAATTAATCACTTTTTTATCATTGGGAGGGAAAAAAAGAATATTTTATTGTTTTAAAATTGAAATAATGAAATTTGTACTTAGTCCCTGTGTGTATAAAGGTATTATTTTTCATGTTGCATTAATTGGTTAACTCATAATAAAGTTTTTGAAAAAATTTTGTATGTTGTTTTATTTCTTTTCTCTAGATTCTTATGTACTTACTCTCAGCTCATAGGGCTTGTGGTTGTCTATCTCAAATTGCAAGGCTAATTCAGATCTAAGTTATTCAGAAGAGGTGTTAGGAAATGAACTTAAAATGAAAATACATCAGAGAGAAAGGATCAAAAGAACAGTAAAGGCTAATACAGATGGAACAGTTACATAAGACTTTCTTACGCTTCCAAAATTTATATATTTACAGTAGCGTCTCGAAAAACTGAGTTAATTGGGGCTCATGTCACCTCGAATTACTGAAAATTCGTATTATCCGGAAAATTGTTATTGAAAATTGACACTATTTGGATGACATAAGGAGGGGTACATTTTACTTCCTGGTACAAAGAAAAAAATGTATTTTCTTCACAAAAAATGTATTGCTCAAATTTCCCCTTTAATGGCGTCTAATCGAATTTTGACTAAGTTTTCACGATGTTGGTATGTATTTATGTGTGCACAGTTTTAGGTAACCAAAACATGCATTTTGACTCAGCTCGAAACTATTTCGATGAGTTTTCTGTATCTATCAGAGTGCAAACGTGTGTATGTATATTGCACAACACAAAAAGGTTAGTGGTAAAAGGTTTAAATTTTGTATATGAAACTCATGTGGCGTCAAGTTATGCATCTCCTTTTTTTATTGCAATTAGATGTGCCAAAAGGGATGTTAAGGTGTTCTTTGTTGAAAATCGATGTCAATTTTGCATGTCAAGTTGTTATCTCCAAGACATCTCTGAATATATATCTTGTAGTTGATGAATATTTCGTGCCTCTTTGGGAGTTGTTGAAACAAACCTCTCAATGTCTTTTTATTATTTATTCTAGGTAGTTAATTAGTTTTACAGTAGTAAAATTTCTATTTTCAGATTTTAATGAAAATATTTTTTTTTCTTTTTTTGCGACTAAGAAATTTAATTTAAAATATAAATGAAGCATCTCGGATTAAGCAGAACCTTGAACTTTTGAGACTCTGATTTTCGAGAGACTACTGTAGTTGCTTAGTTCATATTTTTCTTTCTTTTAAAAAAAAAAAAAAATTAATGTAACTATTAGTCTTATTTAATGGATTGCTTTACTTAAAACGAAACATTACATTTTAAATCTCAGCAAGATTGATTTTGGCAACGTTCAAGAAGCAAATAGGTGCTTTGTTGTTTTTGACTGGTTGATGAAAATTTTTGGAAATGAGCTGTGACAAATTGTAACAAAAAAGTATCATCCTTATGCAGGTTTTTGTTAGCTTTTATAATTTTTCAAAAGCGCCAATGTTTTTCCACTGAAATTTATCCTTTCACCTTAATACAATGCAAATTGAAAAAGTTTTTCTTTAAATTTGTTTATTGGAGGATTGGCAAGATTTTGGACAGTACGGTAAATACCATGGTTTTTACCGTCTTGTCCAAAACTACATTTTTAGATAAACTGTATTTTGTGAGAAAATATCAAAGACAGAACGAAATGGGTCAATGTTTTACATTGAATATTTATTCAATGTGAACATCCCAGTATAAATATATGTGTAACTTATATGTGTAACAATAAGTTGAATTCCTCATTAATAATTTCAATTTGTATATTTTTTTTCTGCATAATAGTAACTAATTTTTTTGGCATTTATGAATGTGAAAATGAAAGTGTTCAAAATATAGTGCAATAATTATCTTTCATGCAATAAATGACAATTTTTGAACTGAAGGGAAAAAAATATATATTTGAGTCTTTTATAGCTTTGTGGAGATTTTCTTCTCTTGACTATGGTGCCATTTCATGATCTAAAACTAAATTACCAGCTAAGTGCTTTAGGGAAAATGCCAATAATTGGTTTCTAAAAATTGTCAAACTAATCTAGTTTTTATTCATTTATAGTTACAGAACGTATTGTATCAAAAATATGAATTAAAAAAATATTTTACAAGTTTTAAAATATAAGTGCATACGTTTAATCTTCAACTTATTGTTCCTTAAACTAGTATTTAAAAAAGAATTTCATTAAAGCATTATGTTAAACTTATATGCAAACACCATTTAAAAAATTAAATCTTTTCTTTTTTTTGCTGCACCTAAATATTGTTCATTTAATAACATTCCTTTGAGTGATGATTGGAACTGAAATTAGTTGTTTTTTGGTAGTGTTGTGAATTTCCGTTCCTAACTCTCTCTACCAATTGTTACATGAGAAAGTTTTTATGTAATAGAGCTATCGGCAATTTTTTGAATGAACATTTCGGAGAAAAATATTATCAAATACTTATTAATTAAAACTTAATTATATTTTTGCATTACGAATTTTGCAGTAAATGCAAATTGATTAGATTACACTCGTTTAGCGTTAGCATACTTTTGGATAGTTTAAGACACTTTTGGACAGTACTAGACAGTTTTGGACGGTAAAAACCACTTGTCCTGTCTTAAACCCAACCCTGGTTTATTGGTATGCTGGGGGTTCCCAAATTTTTAGGATTTGCGGCATCCTTCGAAGAGTTAGAATTTTTTCACAGCACCCTTAGTCTATACCCCTTGTCTTTCTCTGCAACACCCACTTTGGAAACCCCTACTTATGCATGCTGTGACAGAATTATTTTTTTTTACTTTGCAATTTTTATTTATTTTTGCAATGGTATTAAAACTCGTTTGTTTTTAAAGTATTTAAATGTTAATCATTATTATTTATAACTTAGTCCGAGAAATATATTTTTCGGGTTTAAAGTGTCGAAGTCAAAGCAAAGGTATAATTTGAAACTATTTTTTTTTTTAAATTATTTTAATACTGATAGTGAGGAATCTGGCTGCTAGTTAGATGAGAAATAAAAGGCAAAAGTGCTTGGTGAAGAATGATTTTAAGATTGAAAATGGTTTGTTCTAGCTTTTCATGCGTGGTTGATGCCCGACCCGCCATTAATATTTCTTAAATGTAGTTACTTATTTCACTCTGCATCAATTTCTGAAACAGGATAAAGTGAAACTATGTCACTGCAGTTGGATGAAACTCCGTCTCCCCCCCCCCCCCCCCCCCGTTAAAGGGACATGATATTTAAAAACCTTATTATTGTTGCAGTACTTTTCTCAGTCTAGAGGAATGTGAGATACAGTGAAATGGTAAAATATTTTCAGTTTGCAGCGCCACCTATCCAATATTTTATCTATGTTCTTAAACATGTAACTTCAAAAATTAAAGTATATAACAGTACAAGTCAATTTCAAAATGTGATATTTCTTTCTAATGACTGCATTAGAAGCACAATCTTTTGCAGACCTAGTGCCATTCCCTGATATAACATCCATTCTTTTATATGGCACCACTATCACTGGGTGCGTTTACCACAAGAATTTGGACTCCCTACTTTTCTACCAGCTAGAGACACCTGGGCTCTATTCCATGCAAAACTGCACTAGGAATATAGTTTTGCAAAAAGCACTCCAAGCCAAATGAGTACTCGAGAGATTTTTTACATGCCACATAATCATATGACATGTTCGCTGTCGATTTTTTGCGTCTTGAAAATCCACTGACTGGAGCCAGTTTTGAACCTGAGCCTTTGGGCATAAGAGACCAGCCTCTCTTGGCCAAAATTTGATACACATAGAATTTTTTGTAGTTTATAAAAACATTTTGTTATGATAGAATTATGAAGTTTTTGCAATTAACATTTTAAGTATTTGATATCTACTGATGTTCAGTAAAGTAGGGGATGTGGGGCTAAGTGAAATAGCGGGGCAAAGTGAAACGGTGAAATGTTTACTCTGCGTTTAACGCCACCTATCTACCAATATTTTAACAATGTACCTAGTTGCACATGTAGTCGATTCCAGTCAGGAAAAAATATCGCCGTAGATTAAAGCTTATAACTAGCTACGTCGCCCGGCTTTGCACAGTCCACCTCGAAAATAAAAGTTATGTCAAGTAACGCGTGTTCAACAATCAGGCTTGAACCAAAAAAAAAAAAAAACAGCAAAGTATTGCGGCAGATTTCGAAAGAATAACCAAAAAGTAAACATTTTAAATTTCTCGATTACCAGAAAAGCCTTTAAAACAAAACCCAGAGTTTTATTTGCTCATATTCGAGACAAAAAATGGCAACAGATCTTTCGTCTCAATGATTTTCTTCACGCTATAAATTTTAATAAAAGCAATGTTGCAGAAAGTTGAGATGAAGCACTGAATAATGATTTGAATGGAGGAAAGCTTTCGAAAAATAGGGATTTTATGTCGAAATCTAAGTGTCATAATTAATATAGTTTTTAATTGATATCTCCGCTAATTATTATCGAAGAATTATGTTAAATAGCCTAATATAAAGATGGAAAGATTACGAATCTACCGATACCTGGTTCGATGGTCAGTTCACTGTCGTTCGGGAGAAGACACTTGGACATAGATAACTACATACAGTGGCTCCCAAAAGTGTTCGTACACTTTGAAATTTTTTAGTAAAATCAAAATAACTCAAAACTGAATTCGAATATAAAGTCCAATATTTTTTCACATCATTCCTATGTCATTCTAAATACAACCCATTGGTTTTTTTCAAAATATTGACGGATCTTCTTTTTGAACTGGGTCAGAAAACGAAGAGACAGAGAAATAACATGCCACAAAAGTCATCGTACACTTAAATATTTTCGAATAAATTCATGATTAAAATTATCATATGCCGTTTTATTGATATTTTTACATTATGTTGACATTTATAAGTCATTTGGCTTTAATTTTTTGTTTATTTATTCCTTAATATTGTACTTATTACTGTAAAATGGCTGGTATTCGTACAAAATCGCAAATACCATTCAAATTTAGAATTTTTTTTCCCACAGTAGCTTTAAATTGGTTTGAAATGTCTCTAAATTAGTTAATTTATTTGTTTGTATAGTCAAGTGCTTGATAAAATGCTTTAAAGAAAGGAATCGGACCGAAAACAAGGTAAGAAAAGATCAACCGGCAAAGTTGACAAAACGTGATCGTAGATTTAAAGTTAAAAAATTTATGAAAAATACACATTTGAGTACTATAAAAGTTTCTGCCGAGTTAAATGAAACATTTTACATTTAATTTTCACCTAAAATTGTTCGCCAAGTTCTCTGATTAGCTGTATTAAATGGGATCTCTTCCCGCAGAAATTTTCTTGGTCGTGCGAAAAACAGAAAGCTTACGCTTTTCGTCGCAAAATCAATGATAAATAAGCTAAAAACGTTTTGGAATCACGTCTTACTTACAGATAAAAATTAATTCAACATTTTTGGTTAAATTATTGTAAGTAGAAGAAAAAAATAGGAACTTAATCTTAAGAACTTAGTTGAATCAGTTAATCAGGACGGTGGAGGTGTTTTAGTGTGAGGGTGCATATCAGCATCAGGACTTGATAGTTTGTAATTTTTTGATGAAATAATAAATCATGCTGTTCCTTTAAATATTTTAAAAACCAAATTTGAACTCTTAGCCAAAAATTTGGTTATTGGAAACAACTTTGTTTTTTATCAAGATAACGATAAGAAGCACTCGGATTTCAACGTTTGCGTCTAGTGCCTCGAAAATTGTCCTAAAGTTTAGAAAATACCCCCTCAAACTACAGATTTTAACTTAATGTAATGTATTTAGAGATATCTGGAGGCTAGATTACAAAAATAGGGCTTTAAAACAAAAATAGAGCTAGAAACAGTAAGACTCGAAGTGTGGTAGAATACTTACTCAGAAATTACGCAAAAAAAAGAAAGAAAAAGAATGAAATCTATTCCCAGACGTTTAAAAGGTGTTATGAATACTGTATGATATTCTACTAATTAATAACTTAATCAAAACTTAAATTATTTAATAATATATAGACATTTTATAAAGTGTACGAAGACTTTTGTGAGATAAAATTTCCGGCACTTTTTGGTTTTTGATTTTTAAAAAATTAAGTTTTAATATTTTTTAAAAAAATTTCATGTAATTTTGTTAAAAATTGTTCACAGATCTTATAATTAAATACCTATTCCGAAATATTAATTCTAACCAATGGATTGGGGCCTATTTTGTTGAAAGTCGTAGGTGTACGAAGACTTTTGGGAGCCACTGTAGATACATACGCTCAGTTTTTAATTATATAAGATAATACAGGCAATTTTCAAAAATTAATACTCTTATTGTAATATTTGTTGCAAGTAAAAAATTTTTTTTGATGTTATATTTTTTAAAAAAATATCGCCGAAGATTAAAGCTTATTATAATACTGGCAATTTTCAAAAATTGACTCTCTTATATTTGTTGAAAGTCAAAAATTATTTTTGATAATATCTTACTACTATTATATATGCGAAAGTTTGTCTGAATGGATGTATGGATGTTTGTTACTCTTTCACGCAAAAACTACTAAACGGATTTTGATGAAACTTTACAATAATATAGCTTATGCATCAGAATAACACATAGGGTAGTTTTCGTCCCGTTATGGGGGGCAAAACCCCCCTTAGGGGAGCAATAAAATACGATTTTCGTATAAATTC
>NW_026557987.1:3491437-3542326 GCF_026930045.1 Uloborus diversus | reverse complement strand
AAGTTTCTTATATATTTCCGTAAAACTTTTTGTGCATGCTTGTCTGGTTTAGTTTTATGATCTGAAGCTAATTTTTTTAATTCTTTTAAAAAATATTTTATTTATTTTTGAAATTTTATAAGTTAATATCAAAATTTTCCAAAATTTTGGGGGGAAAATATATTTTTATTTCAATATTAACTTTTATTTTTAGTTAAAATTTAGGTTCAGATCTTAAAAATAAACCAGACAAACATGCAGGAAAAGTTTTACGGAAATATATTAGAAACTTTCTAAGATATCACGCACGCAAAACGAGAAACCGGCACATGAGAAAAAGAGGCTTAATCAGCTGCTGTTAACATAAATCTCTATGGGGAAAGTTTACGCATTTTTACGATAACTTGAAAAGTTTTTGGCGTATGGTAATAAATAAGGTATCAAATTGTTCAGAATTAAGTTATGCATAACATATACTTTTTCCAGAAAATTGAAAATTTTGAAGGTTAAGGGTCTTTAGACCCCTTAAGAGGTTTTCCATCTCCGGCTCAGTCACTTTCCTATGCCGGGCTGATGAGTGCTAATAAGCACGAAACTGCAGTCCTCGGCTGGAAATGACTGAGCTGGCGGTGTATTTCACGTATTTCTGCTTTAGCCCTAGCTAATGGGCGGTAATTTACTGAATATATAAGTTCATGTTGTTACAAATGTCAAAAGCTTAAAGTTAAAATCAAACAGATTCCAAAACTGGCATAGTTAAAATGTCCAACATTTATGCACATAAATTTTTCCTTAAGCACACATGATGTGGGGAGGGGGGGGGGACTGGAAATATTTTCCGTCTTGAACACATCACCAAACTTGCACCCATGATGTGAAAATCTTTGCACAGAAGCATGTTTTAATTGCCGTTTTTCCTTGGCAATTTTTGTTAATAAAACCAGTTTCGGAGACATCTGCCCTGGAAATTTTAAGAATAACGGAGTGTGGCAAAAAGATAATAGATTGATGTAAGTATCGGGGGAGTCGTTTGTATCTCTGAATTTTCCTCAGAATTTAAATTCTTTGCTCATTTCTTCGGAGTATGTTGATCACTTTGAGGACAGAGTCTATTTTTAATCAAAACGGAAAACACATGAAACGACAAAACTAGACTTTTTAAGTTTATAGATGGAAAAAGAAAGTTGAAATTGCTGTTCATTTCAAAACAAAAAAGTCGGCAAGTTATTAATAAAAACTATGATGAAAGAAGTTGTTCAAAAATGAAAATTAGGAAGTTAAGCTTATTTAGAAGCAGCTATAAAAAGTCGAAAAATTGAAGACTTAATATTGTTACATTGAAACAGGGATGTCAATAAATTTCAAATCTAGTAAAATGTTAAAGAATAGCTTCTAATTGTTATGAAAAGTGGTCGCATAGTACATATATAAAAACCTCAGTTTGTGTAATTTTTACATAACCTTGATAACTCGATGTCGTGAAATTTTTTCTCTTCCCGAGATGTCGAGGTAGTACTGTACATCTTTTATAATCTAAGGATAGGGTGGGGGACGCGAGAGCACTTTCAAAAACGAAAGTTTTGAAAAAGTCGAGAATCGTGCAAAAACACAGTAGTAAAAATCACAATTGTGGGCAATTTCTGAAGTTTGGAGAATACTTCAGGATTTTTGTTGGAATGTTTTGAAAGATGTTGTCTTAAAAAAAGTTTAGGCTTTCTTAAGTGGTGTAAAAATGTGAGGGGGAGGGAGGAGGGAAGCTTTAAAAAAACGAAACTGGAGTAAAGATTTAGTCTTTGGTAATGAAAAAGTAAGAAGGGGGACTGTGCTGATGACGTATTACGAAAGCAAATATTTTGCCTCCTTTAAAAATATTTTGAAGCTGAAGTATTGAGAACTCCATTTTAGGCTATCTTTTAGTGAATTATGGGAGGGAATTACTGAGGATCTCTTCTGAAAAATTTTCGATACTGAAGTCTTAAAAACTTCTAGGCTGTCTTAGGGCTGCCCGGTTTTCAAACAAAATCCTGGTGTCCCGGCCGGTTTTGTCCCGGAAAAAGATAAATTTGATTACAAATGACCAAAATGCTCTAAAAATAATTAATTGTGAAGATTATTTTGGATAATTACTTTATCATTCAACACTGACTTGTAAAATGAATAACGAATTAGGTTGTGAGGATTTTTACAACATGATTAAAACCAAAAAAAGACTGTCTTAAAAAGTCCTATCAAATGAAAAGTATTTCTAAATACTGTTTCAATTTTTTATTTTTCATTCAAAATGTTTTTTCTAACTAAAATAAATTGTAAATATTTACATTTCAGAAGTGAAATGTTTAAATTTTATCTGCTTATGTCTTCTTTTATTGCCAAAATGTTATAAGTTGTAATCAGTATAACAATTTATTCATAGCAATTGAGAATAGCCTACCCTATAAAACGCTTCAAAAATCAACCAGTGGTGTGTACACCTTTAAATACTAGCTACGCTGGGGGGGGGGGGGGGCAGAGGGGACATTCCGGTGTTCCGATTGAACATTTCAGAAATCTGGTAAGCCTTGTCTTAGGTAATACTAAGGAAGGGTTCTTTGTAGAAAAAAATCCAAAACTGGGGAGTCTTAAAGACCAAACTATAGGCTATTTTTTTGTGAGTATAGGGGTGGGAGTTCGGGGCTTGTCTCTTCCCCGCCCCCTCCAGGTAAATTTTTGAAGCTCGATTACAACTCTACAGCTATCGAAACTATAGGCCATCCTTCATGAGCATAGGGGTAGGAGTCCGGGGATTTTTTCTCTCCCCCGCTGGACCAGTATTTGAAGATTGATTACAACCCTCCAACTATCTTTCGGCGACTTGCAACAGGTAAACCATGAATCGTAGATTAAAGTAGAGTCCGCCGTCTTGGAGCCAATAAACGATGCTTTCTTCCTATGTTTGCTATGGTGAAAGAGCGTGTTTCGCTTCTTGTGGTTTCTTATTACAGTTGAACTCTCTCTTATAACAAGGCCTGATTTAACGAGGAAATCATAATTATTTGGTTGGTACCAGTGCCGGATTAAGCCAGCGCGGGGCCCATAGCAAAAGTTTCATAGGGGCCCTCGTTTTTATATGATATTAGTGGTACCCGCACGGCTTTGTCCGTAGTAGAAAATTAAAAGGTCTTTTGGTTCGCCTGTATATTTACAAATAATGTATGGTTACGGTTTCACGTTATGATAACTTGGTAATTTACTTGTCCATCTTATAATTTTGCTCGGGAAAATGTTCTTAAAATTGGAATAGAAAAAGAACAAAACCGAATTTTCGAAAAATCGCTTCGAGGTGCACACTCCCATGTGACAAACTAACTTTGTGCCAAAATTTCATGAAAATCGGCAGAACGGTCTAGGCGCTATGCGTGTCACAGAGATCCAGGAATCCAGAGAGACTTTCAGCTTTATTATAAGTAAAGATTAGTGAACAATAGTGCACTACTTCCTGGGGACGATAAGTGCCCTTATAACAGTTACACGCATGAATACATACGTATGGATGTAATTTTAGAGCTTTAAGAGGGTTATGATCCCTTATATTGCCCCTCGTCTTCCCCTCACCACACGTTTTTAACTTCTAATTCCAAAAAGGCAATTTTTTTTACAACTTAAAAGAAGAGGGGTCAGGGGTTTACCTCCGGAAAATTTGCGATATTTCAAATCTGAAACGCAATTCTGACAATTGCTGATGGTATTAGGAAGAGAAAAGGTTAGGAGGTCTTTATTCGTAGGCTTTTCGAAACTGAAGTCAAAAAAAGCGATTGTATCCCATCTTAGTCAAGATTGAAGTAAGACATTTGGGTTCACAGCGACTCTTTCCAGGCAGGTTTTCAAAATTGCAGTCTTAAATGAAATTGTAGATGATCTCTAAATGCTGTTGTACAGAGAAACTAGACGGGTGTGTAAGGAGGTCTCTTTGGAAATTTTTCGAATTTAATTCTAAAAGCATAATTTTAAACAGAAAATTTTCAAAATTATAGACTCTAAAAGGGTAACTTTTTACAATATTAGATAATTTTGTGTCAGGGGCGGGGAGGGGGGGGGGGGTTCACGAAAGTCATTCACTGGAGACTTCTCGAAATTGAAGTGTTGAAAACATAATTGTAGTCCATCGCTGGTAACGTTTTGGTTTGGGATATGGTTCAGGGACTCTCCACGGAAAGCAAGTCCGAAATATGCACTTGTAGGCACCTCAGTTGACGTTATAGGGCGGGATCGGGCTCGGATTTCAGTCGTGAGAGTTATTCGAAACTGAAGTTCCATACAAAAGTTTTAGCGGGTTTTCAATTACACTAGACTATTTTATCTCTGAATTTTTATGAATTTCTACTTCGACAAAGACGTTTTTGGCCAAAAGGTTAGGTTAGTGGTGTAGGCGGCAGCTTTTTACCCCCCTCCCTTTCAGAGAAAAAAAAAATAAAAACTAGGTTTAAAGTCTTCCTTCTACACATAATTATTATTTTCTTCTTCAACAAATAATACTCCCCTAACAATTTATTCATTTATTTATTTTGCCCAGCATGACAGAGCATTTTTTAACATACGAACTGCGCGACACCAATGTCGCCTAGTGAAAAAAATCTGTCGCCTAGAAGATGCGAAATCAAACCACTGGGCGTCACTGGAAAATCTAAAATTGGTACACTCATTTTTGTAAACGGATTTCAAATCTTTGTAAAAATCTTAGGAAGACCCTTGCCTTCTTTAAAAAAAAAAAAAAAACCGTCGACTCGTACATGACGAAAGCCTTCTTTTTCTACCCTTGGGGACCGGCCCACCACGCACTCGGCGCCAGATTAAGCAATCGATTAGCACCCCATCTCATTAGCTCTTTCATTGATGATAGCCGATAACCATTTCACGTCTATCTGTGTACAGGGTACAGGACAGGACCCTGCAGGGACACTACTTGGTGGGACGGGACGGCAATAAAAGCAGTTTGCGGAACGAAAACAGCTTTTTTTCATTCAAAGATGCAAAGAGAGAGGTATTTTTTCGAAAGAAAAGCCGAAGGCTGAAGGGTCGGGGTTGCTTCCTGGAATTCTTTTCAGTAATTTTTGCTTTAGGGTAACAGAGGATTATACCACACCTACCACTTCCTTTTTTATGGCTTTGTGAATAAAAGGGATTCGCGCGTTGAAACTTGTAGGCACTGGCAATCTATTTTTTCTCCACTTTCGAGGCAACAGGACTGAAGAATGATGGAGTCATTTGTAACACGTTTTAGCTGTAATTAAAAATCCTTTTAAAGTCATAATGAAATTGAAACTCATTTTGATGATTCAAACAAAGGATTTTTAAATGTAAGTTTGGTTCGTAAGAAAATTTACTTATTTCAAAAACTTTTACTTTAATTATCCATTACCGCTTTTAATTTGTAAAAATGTTTTTGAGACATTTGTTATTTATACTATCATTTCCAGGGCCCGGATTTACATTTTAGTTATGCTTATCACGCTTAATATTTAGTTATGCTTACCTATTGCTTATCACGAAAAGTTGTGTGAGTTGTCGTTCCTAAAAAAATGAAAATACTTGAAGAAAAAAAAATCAATTTCATTTTCAAATGCTTGAAATTTTACAAAAATTTGGCTACAAGCCTTGAATTTTAAAATTTCTAACAAATTGGAGTTGATAAGGAGGAGTGCCAAAATATGTTAAATTCAGTGTGTGCTTCAATGGAATGCCGGACATCACATAAGGTCCAGATCCATAACGTCCAGTTCCAAAACATCCGTGGGACAGAACGTCCGACGGACATAACGTCCAGCGGACATAACGTCCAACGGACACAATGTCCGACGGACAATAGGTCCAAAGACAGAACTTTCACATTTTTGGACCCAGCTAGGACATAACCTCCAGTTTTAGCAGTTTATTTCTTGAACTTCTCAATTAATTACATGATTTGCCACTGAACAATAGGTTTCATGGAAATTATACTCTTACTCTTAGCATCGTTCATTATTCCATCAAACTCTATTCCCTTGTGTGTGTGTGTGTGTGTGTGTGTGTGTGTGTGTGTGTGTGTGTGTGCGCGCGAGGGGGGGGGGGGTTGCTTTAACATTGGATTAAAGTATATTCATAAAAAGAAGTATGCTTCAATTTTATTTCTTACTAAGCGTATAAATTATGAATTGTTCAAATGGGCACTATGTTACTCTCTTGCTACCTATTTTCTAAGTGTGTACCCTATTTCTTTTAAAGCACTTTGTAGATGGGTTGCAGAGGTGATTAAAAACTAACTGTATCGAAAGTCCATGAGAGCAAGTAACAATGCATTATACTTTCTTCTCCCTCGCTCTATCTCTCTGTCGACTGCCTCATTGATGTGTCAACCCCTAAAAAAATGTTACTGTATACTATCTCAACTTGCAAGAGTACATAATTTAAAAAAAGTTTTGTTTGCCTATTTTTCCCCGAATATTTTCGATTCCAATCTTCCTTTATATGGCTTCAAACTGCAGAATTTCACTAGATTTTTTTTTTCATAATTCCCTCTGGGGGAACCCCCGGGACCCCTAAATTGGGATCCCTGCATCATTCTCTCAATGCTATTCCCCTTCTTAAGGGAAATCCAAAAAGGCAGAGAAATACACATTGAAAAAACACACGCACAAAAAAAAAAAAAAAAAAAAAGAAAGGAAGAAAGAAAAGAGCATAACTTTATGTCTCAGGGGAAAAGACAAATATAGAGCAGAAAAAAAATCATTAATAATTTGCTTTTTTTAAAAAAAATAGCAGT
Organism: Uloborus diversus; assembly: GCF_026930045.1. Taxonomy (NCBI): domain Eukaryota; kingdom Metazoa; phylum Arthropoda; class Arachnida; order Araneae; family Uloboridae; genus Uloborus; species Uloborus diversus. The sequence goes on along the minus strand of NW_026557987.1, from coordinate 3,535,572 downwards.
CTTTGTATTTGCGTATGTTCCATTGTAGCACCTAAACAATTTATCCGACTTTCATGAATAAGTGTCAATTGATTCGTTATTATGGCTCAAGTAACGTACGCTATCAATCGACTTCAACAATAGGAGGAGTTGATTTTACCTTGCAAAACTCGAATTTAAATGATTTTTTTAGAGTGGGTTTTAAATAAATTTATTAATAACCCGACTAAGGGAACAAAGGGTAAGAAACAAGTTTGGTGTTGATTACTATTATAGTCTTATTGAGTTAAATCAATCTTTTATTGTTTAAATTTTCTATCAGCTTCATGTAATAGCAATAAATTAGGTTTACCTTTTAAGTTTTAAGTTAATGATATTCTTGTATATCAAACTAAAATGCTTACCGTAAATTACTCACGCTATTATTTTTTGTCCATCTTAGATTAAAACGGAAAATATTTAAATAAAATAAAAGAATAAAAACTAAAAACCGACTACGGCAAAAAAAAAAATAAATAAAAATAAAAATAAATAAATAAATAAAAAAAACTAATTTGAATTTTGACATCTTGAATTCAAATTATGTTTTTCGCAATCACGAGTGTGTGTATGTGCGTGTGTGTTTGTGTGTGGGGGTATGTGTTTGTGTGTACGGGTTATGTGTATGTGTGTGTAGGCATGTGTGTTTGTGTCTGTGTGCTGGCATAAGTGTGTGGGTAGTTGTGTGTATGAATGTGTGTGTGTGGGAGGGGATATGTGTATGTGTGTGTAGGCATATGTGTTTGTGTCTGTGTGCAGGCATGAATGTGTGGGTAGTTGTGTGTATGTGTGTGTATGTTTTTGTGTGTATATGTGTGGGTGTCTGTATGCATGCGTTTGTGTATGTGTTTGTGTATGTGTGTGTAGGTGTGTGTGTGTGCGTGTGTGTGTGTAGATGTGTATGTATGCGCGTGTGTGTAGGACATGGATGCAACCTGGAGACGGCTTTCGCTATAGGAGCAGCATCGTGAGGAGCCCGTCGACGGTGATGGTGCGGAGGGTGGCGGGGGGAAAAATCAAAGGAACGTCAAAAACAGTCAAGTGAGAACAATAAGCAATCGTGATTGCTCAAAAAAAAAAAAAAAAAAAAACCCTAAAAGATAAGAAACAAGGTAGGTGCTGTTTAATACCATCGTCCTATTGAGTAAAACCAGTAATTTGATAGGCTAGATATTCCTGTTTATTTAGTTCTATTGAAATCCTCTGCCACTTTCGCATTAATAACATAATTCAATTCAAATACCGTAGTCGTGCGGTATAGTAGAACTGTAGTTGAGAACGCACGACAACGGCATTTGAATTGAATTATAATGTTATTAATGCGAAAGTGGCAGAGGATTTCAATAGAACTAAATAAACAGGAGTATCTAACCTATCAAATTACTGGTTTTACTCAATAGGACGATGATATTAAACAGCACCTACCTTGTTTCTTATCTTTTAGGGTTTTTTTTTTTTTTTTTGCCGTATTCGGGTTTTAGTTTTTTCATCTTTTATTTTTTAGAGCTACAATTTCCGAGGGAGTGCTCCAAACCTCTTCTCCCCTACCATTATCAAAGACAAGTAGAATGCATCTTTAAGAATGCAAATTAGAAAAATTTCTTGTGGCGGGCCCTTGAATTACTCCTCCACGTCATATCACAAAAAGAACGTATTGAACTCCGTTTTTAGCACTACAATTGCAGAAAGAAATCCGCCTGACAACCCCGAACCACCCTCTTCTGAACATTATTGGACATAATGTTTGCGTTTTGAACGTTTCAATTTCAAAAAAACGGGCGTGGGGAGGGAGTCGCACCGGAGCGCATGATATTACGAAAGTCAGTTAGAATTACAAATAAAGAAAATTTTCCTTTGATATGGGCCCTCAAATCTCCCCTCACTCTAACATCATCAAAAAGATCGTCTAAAACTGCATTCTTAGAGCTAGAAGTTCGAAAAATAGACAGGTGAGTGACACCGAACCTCTTCAATCCTAACATTACCAAAGATCGTCTAAAATGCGTTTTCAAGACTAAAAATTTCGAAAAATTTCCGGGGGAGAAACCCCCGGACCCCCTTTACTTCGGAGTTAATACTATTCTTAAGGTTTGGTTCATATCGGCTTCCTTTTAAATCAGAAGATCTATACAGCCGCCACAGAACAAACAGTACTTACAGAAATTCCACTTTGGGGCGACGATTATGCATACATTTGTTGAGAAAAAGGCTGTAACCTTCTCAATAATTTTTACTCTTATGATGAACTTGTGTCGCCTAGTAAAAATTCCTTAAAAAATGCTCTGCAGCATGAGTGTGAACAGTCTAAGAAGCTTTCCTTCCCTCGTGTCATGATTTATGTCGCAAATTGACATGAAGTTAAGAGACCAAAGAGAGTCTGGGATGACTATAATAATGAGCTTTTCAGGACTCCAATTTCAAAAACTTCAAGAAGAAAGTCACTTTCTCGTCTCTCCTCTACCCTAACTTAGACAAACATGGCCTAAAATAGAGATTTTAGAAAGTCACTTTCAAACAATTTCTGGATGGTAACCCTCTCCCCCTCTCTTGTCTAATATCGCCAAAGAGAGCTTTAAAATGTGTTTTAGAATTTGTGCTTTTAGAGCTTGAGAATTCTCCCTCCACTACTATCTCAAAAAAAAAAAATACTTAGAATTGCGTATTCAGAGCCTAAATTCCGAAATATTCCAGAGAGATCCCTTGAACCTCCTCGTTTCGTTTCTTATTCTCAAAATTACCTTGAGAGAGAAAGAGCATTTTTATACTTTCAATTTCAAAAAATTTCCAAAGGAGAATGCCCACCCACTTCCCGAGCTTCTCAATCTTCGGGGGAATTGCCCCAAACCACTACACTTTACCCAGAGTTATTGCTAAAGATAGAAATTGAAATCTTAAAGACGTAGGCTAACATTTTGCGAAACAAATTCGTGCCCCCCCCCCCCCTTGTAATGTCTTCGGTGATAATCTAAAACGGTGATTTGAAATTTCAATTTGGACATTTTACTGGGTGAGTTCACTGAGAAGAAGATGAGATGGAGGGAATGAAGACTCCAAGACTCCAATTCCTGCTCTAAGGGTGAGTTCAGTCCCTCATGCCTTTCTCTAAATTTCCCATATAGCTTGAAAACTCAATTTCATAAAAGAACATCTTCCTCTTTCCTCTGTTGTTACCATGTGTTATCAAACTACGTAAATTTGCTTTTTTTAGACTTGAATAGCTGAAAATTGTAAGAAGAATACCTGACTTCCTTAATTTTTTAAAGATACCTTAAAATTGACTTCAACTTAAAAAACAAAACTAGGGAAGCCTATCTTCCGTTCTCCTAGCACTACCAAACATTGCTTAAAATTGTAACTTTTAGGTGAGTTTTGAAAATTTCCTGACGCAACTGAGCTTTTCCTACCAAGAAAGATGAACTAAAATTTCGTTTTTAAGACTTCAACTTAGAGAAATTACTGGAAAGTATCCACCGATCCCCCTCATCCCCTTCGTGCTTCTTCTGACGTGGCTAAAGATATCGTTACTTCAAAGCCTCTAATGCCTAGATGGCTTAATGGACACACATGTGGAATTAAAAGGCAGTGAGTGTTTTCAATATTTGTCAGTTTGAAGGCTCTAACCGTCTTCAAATAACACAAGACCCGCCCTCCCCCTCTCTTGCCAGCACCAATCATAATGGTCTGGATGGTGTATTATCTCGTATACGTTACGAGTCTGCGCTTTGATGAAAAAAAAAAAATAAGTTTTTAAATTTACCTGAGCATTTAGAAAAGCTAGATCTAAATACAGAGAGAAAGAGCGAAAAGTTTAAATAGGTAAAAGTACGGGAAATGATTACTTTTTTTCTGGATTTTTTTTTCTTACGGCGCGGGGCCCGTAGCATTTGCTACTTCTGCTCTATGGCTAATCCGGCCCTGATTGGTAAAATGTTAATGCCCCCTGTGGGGGCATAATTCGCCTTTAAAGAGCAAACCTCGCTTAAAGCGAGCAATATTTGTGATTCATAAAATTTCTTTAGACTTCCAGACCAGCTTATCCTTTCTTGGAAAAAATCATTTCACATTATGAAGTCAACCGAAAGTTAGTGATACGTCATAGATTCTGGAAACAAGTGACGAGTGCCCTTTTTAAAACAAATGTAGAGTGAAGAAGTATTAGAAAATTATGTTAGTTGTGGCCATAGGACATAACCAACACACACGAAAGACACAATTAAACAGTTCAAAGCGAACCAACTTCTTCGGTACTACACAGAAAGTTAAAAATCTTTATCTTTACTAATAAAGATGAAAGTCTGTGTCTGGATCTCTGTTACGCCGCTAGACTGTTCGTCCGATTTTCATGAAATTTGGCACAAAATGAGTTCGTAGCATATGGGGGAGCACCTCGAAGCGATTTTTCGAAACTTTGATTTTGTTCTTTTTCTATTCCAATTTTAAGAACATTTTACCGAGCAAATAACCATAACGTGGACGAGTAAATTACCAAATTATCATAACGTGGAACTGTAACATAGGCGAGCAAATCGGCGAGAAATTCATCATCCATTATTTGTAAATATACAGGTGAACCAAATGGACTTTTAATTTTCTACAACGGGCAAAGCCGTGCGGGTGCCACTAGTAATAATATAAAAGTGAGTGTATATGAATTTCTATGTTTTTTCATGAACCCGCTTTTTACGAGCACTCGCTTATAACGAGAAAATATCGTGGTCCCTTCACGCTCGTTATAAGCGAGTTTGACTGTAGTTCTATGTAGACTGTTCTATGTTAATCCACAATCAAGAAGCAATAGTAAAGGGCAGCCCATGATGTTAAATGGGGATTTATTCGAGCGTCTTGAGGAATTATTAGAGTTTGAAAGTTACGTTATAAGAAGAAGAAATTTTTTACCTTCAGTGATGGGGAAATCGTCTACAGATATTCAAAAATGTATTTGAAAAGAAAAAAAAACATTTACATGGATTTATTCGAGCGTAACAGATATATTGATAGTTTAGATGCTCTAACGTGTCTCTGATACTAAAGGCTCAGGGATGAGAGTGATCAGAGAGCAAACAAAAATAATTATTAAATAAAAACAAAAAACCCCGACAGCGTAAAAACCAGAAAAACTAAAAAGAAAAAAATACAAGCCTAGTAGTTTAGAATGTTATTAAGGTATTTTCGGGAATAAGCACCGCGGCGTATACAAGAAAAAAAAATTGCCGGTGCGGCACATACAACGGGTGTTGCGGATACCATGTCTTTTTTTTAAGTAAAAAAAAGTTATTGCAAAAAAACTGAAAATGCTGCCATTAGATGGCACCACATAGACCTGCTGCCCGCAGGTAGCACAACATACCGATCGACGAAGAAAAAGTACGTGTTTCAATATTTTTTCTAACATTGAAAAACGTTTTTCGATGTTTGCAATACTCTCTATTTTGCTTCTGATTTCAAAAAATAATAATAATAAAAATATTACTGCATAAACGCTTTTAATAATGATAAATTGATTTCAAACGTCGAAATAATCAGCAAAAATAATTTTTTAAATCAAGTCGGCAAATAAACGTACTTCGACATAAAGCTATGTTTCAAGAACCTTTTCCGTTATTGTTCGAGATTCAACGTCGAACTATGTCGTTTCTACGTCGATTGATATTTTTGTGCTACTTAAGCCACTTGGGCCTGAGTTTGTCATTGACGAGGCATTGAGGAGAAGGGTTCGCGTCCCTCGTTCTCGATAACCAACCAATGTCTCCTCCCAAGGTAAGAAAATTATATTTAGAGTAAAGTATATATAGTTACTTTAATTAAAATATTTCTTTCATTTGCACTTCATTCCAGTTTTCTACATTTCTAATTGTGCTTTTAAGTTGTTTAATGTTGGGTGCGACGCATATATTAAAAAAAAATCCCTTGCAAATTTGTTACGATGCGGCGCTTACACCAGGTGCGGCGCTTACTTCCAAAAATATGGTACTACTGAATAACTACAATTTGATTTATAGGAATTCCCGAGTACCGATTGTGAACATGTTCAGTATATAGAGAGGTAATAATTGAACGGGGTTAAAAATAGCGTTCATAATACTGGGGTGTTCAGAGTGCAGAGAGGTCAGCCTATGTTAAGTTTATGGAGTTTCGCCAGGACCATCAAAATGTGTTCAGAATATCGGGGTGTTCAGATAGAGAGTCCACTGTATACGACTTCTTTTTTCGTGAGACAGATGGAATAGCTAATCAATCGGAGTTCGCTTCGTTCGCTAGATGGGTTGTGGTAGCGTGGTCGCTTGGCGAGTATGGAGATAATCAATAGAGTTGTGGAATTATTTTACATTTGAAGGATACTATTTGATGCTTTTTTGTTTATTCGGCAAAACATTCTAAATTGCAAAAAAAAAAAAAAAACGCTTCACACGCTAAAGGGCTAGGTTACGGTAGCGTGGCTGTTTGGTGCGTTAAGCGATGAACTATACAGTTAGAGGATTATTTTAAGTTACAAGGCAACTGTAAATCTAATTCAATGTTTTGGCAAATGGTTTTAAATTCCAAAGAAACTTTAATACGTGTTTTTTGAAAAGGAGTGTACGTTTTTTAGCGGAAGAAATATGATCATTTCACATCAGAGGGGCGGGGGCGTGGATTTGTTATATTCAACGGTCTTCCTTTGAATTCTCAGCACGAGCATCGCCGTGCGGGTACTGCTAGTATTGAACAAAATTCACAATTGAGGTTGTTAGAAGCAAAGGGATGTAGGTGCCAAAATTAAAAATTTGGTGATAAACAGCACGAATAGTAGGTGAACCTCTTTTCTTTGGGCAAGAGACAGTACTAGTAGCCCTGGTAGGTGCTGTTGTACAGTATGATTTAGAAAAACTTTTCAATGAAAGCCTACCTAGGACTTAAACTATAAACGCGTTTTACTATAACCTTGAAAATGTCCACTGACATCCCTTTGCTTCTCACTGCCTCAACTATTCAAATTTCTAAATTTTATTATTTTAATTTTAAAAATTTGCTAGCGCCAAAGTTTTGTAGCACATAGTAATCGAGGGGCACGGCAGTGCCCCAGCCAAGTCGAGCGCGAAGCAAACACTGCCGTACCATCTTTACTGGAACCATTTCGTCGCATTTTCAGGCCCCTATTTGAGAACCTTCTGATGAGACCAGAACGCAGAAATTTTCGTCATCCAGTAAGCTATAATCACACAATGGAAATCCGAAATTTCAAGTCTGTAGGTCATTTAGTTCCGAAGTTAAGCGAAAGCAAAGTCTCGCATTTATGGCACTCACTCACTCATGATCATCAAAATAGAACTAGTACTTCCCATAAACTCAGAGAGGTGAAATTTGGTACGGAGTTAGGGTTTGATGACTACATAAAGGGAAAACTATAAAAACTAGGCTAACCGCCTTTACAAAAAATATTCAACTTGGTGGGCCGCTTCATTTGATGTCAAAAATCGAAAGTCTGAAGTATCTAATGAAGAACCCTCAGCTGGTCTCAGCTGTATTAGATATGGTAATGCCCCCTTCTACTCTTGGTACATCAAAAAATCGACTGTCATTGCGAAAGTCCAGCGTAGTGGGACACATCTTCTAATTTAATCTAGCCTAACTTTAGTCTACTCGAACATCACACAAATTAAATGTTTCTACAAAAAGAAGTGAAATCCCACCAAAAACATTCTGTAAAAAACTAGCCAAGTCTCGATGGAGCTGTTTGTTTATCTCTAAAAAGTAATGAAATCTAAACAAAGTCATGACAAGTCGAAGGTTCCTTACTGCGATTTCTTTATTGTTATAGTTAATGTTGTGTGACTTAGCCGTTAAAGAGTATACACAAGGGTACAAAATCAGGTGCTCCATGACACGATTGCACCAATCTGTCGCCAGAACCGCTACCCATTGGCGATGGAAAATTGCCACTTGGAAAACGTGTAAACAAAATTGACTTGTACCCACTAACGTATAAAGAATGTTTAACGGCCAAGTCACACAACATTAACTATAACAATAAAGAAATCGCAGTAAGGAACCTTCGACTTGTCATGACTATTGTTTAGATTTTCATTACTTTTTAGAGATAAACAAACAGCTCCATCGAGACTTGGCTAAGTTTTTTACAGAATGTTTTTGGTGGGATTACTTTGAACTCATTCGTTACATGGATTTGCTTGTAATTTACAATTGTAAAATTACAATTGTGATTTACAATTGTAAATTACCTAACTAGTTCACACTTCAAGTTTTTTAGTGGGCGTGCCCCATCCGTGAGCCTTTCCGCCTACTTGAATAAATTACTGAGAGAGAAAAGTATGCATGTAAATTTCAGCAATCTTACTTGCCTCATTGCACAACTCAAATTTTCAGTAAATTAATTTTTAGAGGAAAAATGAACTTTGATTTCTAGTCTAAATAACTATTTCTTATATTTCTTCATAGGCCATCTACGAAAAAGTCAACCCTTTGTACCCCACGTGGCGGTTCATATATTTCATTACCATATATATAATAGCCAATGATCGAGTAACGCTCTTGAAGTCATCAACAATGAAACTTGCGCCACGGCATGATCATTTGATAATATTTTCAGGTAATGTTTAAAATGCGGGGAAAGGCTTTATTGTGACAAGGCTGAACTGGATCCGGCAACCTAACTGTTTTACCGGTAAGACTGTGTCATTTCAGGGGAATGAAGAAACGAAAAAGCGGTCAACAATGAACGTATCTACTGGAGTTTAGGGTTAATCCACTGGATTTAGGGTTAAGGGATACAGTACCTCAAAAATGATGAAACAATCAAAAAATTTTTTATTGCTTATTTCAAAACTAAAATATTATTCTGAACACAGGGGAAAAGTTTCGTTGATTTAGTTCAAATATTTAAAAAGTTATGAGTGGTTTTAGACCATGCTCGCTATGTGTTCTTATGCAAAAGAAAAACACTAAATTGCTTTTTCTCGATAATGGTTTTTTTTTTTTTTTTTGTGTGTGTGTGTTTTCATGTCATTAGAATCCCTAAGGATTTTTTTTCTATTGAAGATACAGATTTAAAGTAAAAGTAATACTTTTTGCAATTGGGATAACATATTTGACAAAACTGTGCATTAGATAAGCATTTTATAGAATTACTCAAATGTTTAGAGCATGTTAAACCTTTAAAAACCAAATTTTCTTTAAAAAAAACTTTGAATTTTTACATAATTAATCACAGAAATTTTTCTAATAAACTCATAAGCAAATGAAGTACAGATTATTAGAGATGATTCTAGTGATTGTTCAGCAAAAAACTTTTTTTTAATTAGTGCAAAAATAAAAAAGCATTAGAAATTTTTTTAAAAATTGAAATTTTCCTAAATTTTTTGAATTTTTTAAAAAAGTAGGCAATATTTTTAAATTTTGAAAATAAATTATTGATTACGAAACAAGTATGCATGTTATGGTTTCAAAAAAATATAAAATTTACTTAAATTTCAAAAAAATTGCTTGAAAGGTATTGTGACCCCTCAAGCTATCAACTATCAAAGAATCACCAAACAGGCAATTGCTTCGTTTCTAATTTAGAAGCAATTTTCACCCGACATATCTTGACGGGCGATTTTCTAGTTTACAAATAATAATTTTAAAGGGCAATGACGAAATTTTTTGCTTAAGAAATCCCTGTAATTTGTTAAGCAGAAAAAAAAATTTGTTCATTAATGTTTAAAGTACTATAGAAAATCGCCTGTGTCAAGGTATGACGGGTGAAAATTGTTTTCAACATTTGAACGAAGCCAATGCCTGTTTGGTGATTTTGATAGCTGACATTTTAACCCGAAGTCTAGTGGATTAACCCTAAACGCCAGTAGATAGCGTTCATTGTAGATCACTTTTCCGTTTCTTTATTCCCCTCAAATGAGCCTTACCAGTACAACAGTTAAGAGACCGAATCGAGTTCAGCCTCGTCTAAATAAAGCAGGGTTGGCAAAAAACCCGGGTTTTTTTTTTTTTTTAAAGCCCATGGACCCAAGGTTTTTTTTAAAATAAAATCCAAAAAACCCAACTAAAGCTGGGTTTTTTAAAAGAAGTGTGGGTTTTTTGTCTTTTTTTAGGATAAATGGGGTGCTTGTAGCATATTGTAGTGTAATTATATGGACAAAGCATAAAAATTGTCTTGGGGTTAAAAAGGCTGGAAAATTCAGCGTTTTCTGAAGAAAAGTAAAAAAGACAAAGAAACCCAAGAATGGTGAAGTTTCAGATTTTTTAGCTTCCATGATTACCAACAGTTAGGGCAAAGTTACTTCTCGAGTGATAAAATTTATTGTTCGTTGGTTCGTTTTTAATTACTACTTTTTTTTTTTTTGCATTTTACTTTACTGTATTTCATTTTGTTATGCAAAACTACTGTAGAACGTCAAGTAGTTTAAATCCCTTTTTACTGAATTCCAGCTTAATCAAGACATTTCTTTGAATTTTATGTTGCCTGTTTTTCTATTTCTGTGTACAGAGTAAGAAATATTAAACCTTTTCGTAAGATAATGAAAATACTGTATATCCTATTCTGTTTTCTGTCCGACCGTTTGTAAAACCTGTTAATTTCTAAAAAATATACCTTGTTTATTCGAGATTTGTGACATGCTGGTTTGCAGAAAATAATTCACATGAAAGCCTTATAGCTAGAGTAGTTTCCTCTGTACAATCAACAAATATCGAAAAAATCAGACGTGACAGGACTTAGTCAAGATAATTTGAGTTATTTGTTGACCAGTTAAAGAAAAAAGTTAAATATATTTATTTAAAATCTTGAAGTATTTGTGTTTAATGCCATTAAGAGTTAAGAAATACTATTAAAGTTCAAAATTCATTTTTATGTCCTATCTGCGGTGAAGAACAAATAAAAAGGAAGTTTATATTGCGAAAGTATTTAAGTTAATTATTTTTTTTAAAAACTTCTCAGAAAATTTAAAAAGCCCAAAAGTGGGCTAAACAATGGGTTTTTACAAAAAAAAAAAAAAAAAACCCATTGGGTCAAACCCTGTTGGGTCCAATCGGGCCAACCCTGAAATAAAGCATTCTGCATGTCAAACATTACCAAAAAATACTATCCAATTGTCATGCCAAGGCGCGCGCTTCATTATTGGTGAAGTAAGGAGCGTTACTCGATTAGTGAATTGGCTATTATATGTATGAGCATGGACGCCCATGTAGTGGAGGATCAAGCCCCCTACCCCCATAGAAATCGAAATTTCCTTGCTTTTGGTACGTTTTTCTTTATAAAAATGTAAAAAAATTTCTTCTCCAGCCATTCATGAATAAGTTATAAAAACTCTAATCTGTACTGAAATCGTTTTCCATGGGAAAATATCCTGCTAAACCATGGAGAAAATATCTTGAGCCCCCCTTTATTATGTTTCATATGGGCGCCTATGTGTATGAGGATTATTTTATTTTGAATGAAATATATGAGGCGTCACGTGCCGGACAAACAAAATGACCGTTTTCCGTGATATGGCCCTCCTAAAATACAGTCGAACCTCTATATATCGAAGTAGCAAATTGCCGGAAAATAATTCGATATATAGAAATTTTGATACATGGAAACGATCTTATCTTACTACTATTATACAGGTGTCTCAAAAGGTCGTTTACAAACTTAACATGCTGGTCTGTCATATCATGATGAACAAGATTTACATAGGAACATGTGTTCGCAAACGCAATGCTGGCGCACTCCATGCACACAAAGTCAGACACTAACGGATGCACAACATATCAAATATCTATTATACAAAGACGGTTTTATACAACATTTTAGTCTTTTAGGAAAGCTTAAAGCAGTTGCTAAAATTTGAGTCCTGCCAGCTCTCATAATCACGTTGCAACGACAACGCAGCGATCAGAGAAATCTTGTCAGAATGAATCGTTATTACGACGGTCGGTACTTCGTTCGTTGCGACGGTGTCTGACAGTTAAAGACAGCAAATTTCAACAACAGCTATAAGCCTTCCTTGAAAACTAAAATGTTGTTTAAAATCGTCTTTGTGTAATAAATATGCGACATGTTCTGCATCCGTTAGTGCCTGACTTGGTGTGCGTAGTGCGCCAGCATTGGGCTTGCGAACGTATGTTACTATGTAAATCTTGTTCATCATGATATGGCAGACCAGCATGTTAGTTTGTAAACGACCTTTTGGGACACCCTGTATATGCGAAAGTTTGTCTGGATGTATGGATGTTTGTTACTCTTTCACGCAAAAACTACTGAACGGATTTTGATGAAACTTTACAATAATATAGCTTATGCATCTGAATAACACATAGGGTAGTTTTCGTCCCGTTATGGGGGGCAATAAAATACAATTTTCGTGTAAATTCTCTAATATAGGGATGAAAAAATACTTGCACATATTTACATTATATGTCCATCGAAAGCTCTGATTTTTCTGCTGAAGATGGCACCTGTTCCAAATTTCTAAGTAGAATAAAAAACGAGTTAGGAGCTTTTTAGTTCCATGTTCGAAGGCTTTCCTCAACTCAATACAGTATTTAGTGTATCATCTCAACTCCCTGTCGAGAGCGACAATTGTTTTGCTTTTCGTGTCTGTTCAAGGCTTTTCTCAAGTCAAATCTTGAAGTAAGATTTTTGCACAAGATTGGCAAATAATACATGGATTTGGCTGATTATTCTCCCTTTTAAGGCAACTTTGAGGCAATTAATGCGGTTTTTTTTATTTATTTGTGTTGACTGGGTATTTAATCGATCAGCAGAAATCTAGTCAAACTTTTTTTTTGGAATCATTTCAATAGCTAAGGCATTTGGCAATTTTTTCAACTGTTGATGTTTGTGAAGCTGAAGAGTACGCAATACCGTTTCTCGGTTTTTACCATGTAACCAAATATCGCGATTTCTTTGATATTTCTTTCTTTAAATTTGTTAACACGTAAAATTATTCGCCAACTAAATCAAGCAATTCCATAAACAGCATAAAAACTTCCATTCATTTGTCTTTGAACACAATTTCAAACAATTGCCAAATTTTTACTATTTATTGGGAACATTTCGGGTAGCAACATTTTATAATCACAAGAAGTATGTATCTCAGTATTTGGCGACACTATCTCTTTGATGAAAATTAGTAATACACATTTTTACAAAGTAGGGAGGGGGGAGCCTCATTTAAGTTATCCCAATACGATTAATGCAAATTTAATAACATTTTAAATCGCAGTAAGGGGATTACGGGCGGCTACGTTTTTAAAAAGTTTGTATTTCAATAGCAATATAGAGAAGGTTTTAGACTATGTTCGAAAAAAAAAAGATAAATCTTTTTAAACAAGTGAAATTTATTTTCATATTTTGGAAATTCCTCAAATTTGTATATGCTTAAGTATCGTTTTTTCGTTTCTAAAAGAGTACTATTTTGTTCTTCATACTTATTGCCATTTTACTTTTATGGGTTAGGAAGAAGCTCTATTTTTAATCACGTCAAAGCGGTGTGTTATGAGTTGTTTCAGTTACAGCAGAAAACGGATAAAAGTAGCGATTGTTTCTCATAATTATTACAGACCCAAGGAACGCCGGGCATTTTTGCAACGTACAATTATCTGGTAACTAAATAAAGTTATGAAATAGAGTCCGCCCCCCAAAACTTTTTTGATAGGAAGAGTTATGATAACGTGTTCGGGACGAGTGTTCAAAAATTTTGGCGCTAGAGCCATTGCAAAAGTTGCATTAAAATGTAAAAACTCCGTCAAATTAATTTTGGTAAAAAGATCATTAAGTACTATGAGGTATTGAAATTAAAATTAATTCGCCAAATTAGTGAAACAACACCCTTAACATTAAAACTACTATTAAAATGTAAATTAATCCACCAAAATCTTTTTTTATCTCCAGTTTTACCAGGCGACTACGTTAGTAAATTGGCGAATTATTTAAAATTTTTATGAAACTTTTCATTTTCTTTTTTGTGTGTGTATTTTTAAGGGTTAATGATGCTAATTAGGATTTTGTGGAATTAATGCCCCTATTTTAATGGCAACAATAGAGAAAATTCTTCTTTCTTTCTTTCTGTTATTTTGTTTTTCTATTTTTTTTATCCTATCGGACCTGTACTGATGAATATTTTTTGAAATAATCATGACTTAGATCATCAAAGGGAAATGTTATTTGAAAACGCTGACAGAGACTTTCTAATAGAGACTTTTGGGAATTTTTCTCTTTGCGAAATGAGAAGTTTTTTTTGTACTATTGTGCTAATTTAAATGGGAACTTAAGAAAATAAAAAAAAAACCTGTTGTCCTTACTCTAATTTTAATGGTATTTTCACTCTGAACTTTTTGGTATTGTAATCAGAACCGTTTACGTTATTTAGAAACAGTTGATTTCCCTCTAATGGGGATTTTAAAGGTTTGATGTTCTCTAAAGGGACATTATTAGAATCAGCATTTGTAGTGATTGTTGATCCTATTTTGGGACGATATCTCCGGTAAGAAGCTATACATTATGCAATAATTTGGATAGCCGGTGTAGCGCTGGATATTATTTGACGGAGATCAGGATTATAAGGAAAAAGTTTCACTTTATTTAAGAATAGTTGACCTCACTCGAATTGGATTTTTTGAGAATTACTCAAACTAACTTCTTTGGAACTCCTGAACGTTTTCGTGATTTATTTTGTGTGATTTTTTTGGGTGTCTTCCCAGTTTCGCCGACATTTCATTTACCCCCCCTTCCCCCTGATTTTTAGCTTTAATCATACCTTTTGATAAATTTAAAGGGGCAGGCAATTGGAAATGTCAGCGAAACTGGAGACAAACCATTTTTTAGTAACTATTTGACCTCTGCCTGTGTTGACCGTTAACTTGAATCGATTGAAAAAAAACCTACATCAACGTGAGCGAAGCCGCGGGTAAAAGCTAGTTTTATCATAAAAATGTCCTAAAACATTAAAATTAAAGCTAATTTTCGTGTATGAAACCCCATTTCTAATTTATACAAGCATCGGATGAAATGAAAATTAATAATTAAAAAATTAACAGAAATTATTTTTGTGCTTTCATACATCTTTATTCTTCGGCAATTCAACTTGATCCGCAACGTAAGGAAGGTTTTCGTTTTTACATGCAATCGGAGAAAAGTAAAAATCATTCTACCTAACTTGAATGATTTTTACTGCAGCTAAAAAGACTAGGAATGATAATCAACAGAAAAAAGGGATAACTTGAAACTGATTTTACAGTGCTACTGGTTAAAACTAAGATTTGAAATAAACTTGAGGGAATTTAAGAACTCCAGAACGAAACAACGACCTATCGACACACCCCTCAACCCCAGATTCCTTATGAGTTTCGTAGCAACCTTTAGCGAACATAATTTTCTCCCGTAATCTTCAGTTTTCATGAGACAAACAGTCAAAAGTGAAAAAAAAAAAAAAAAAAATCTACGAATGTCTCGAAAAAGATTTTTTCGATATATATATATATATATATATATATAGAGAGAGAGAGAGAGAGATTTTCGATATATAGAAACAATTTTTCTATGTAATGAACATAGAAATTTGATGGGATTTCGATATATAGAAAATTTCGATATGTGGAAGTTCGATATACGGAGGTTCGACTGTACTATGTTTTGTGATCTGTTTCTCTGCGACTGTCCCTTTAATATAGTGTCCCTCGATCAGAGGTCCCTAATGATGTTAGAAGGATGACCTGTCATAACACCGGGGATGACCGAAGAGTCGTCTAATACTTTCACGTGCTTCGGAATGTTAACGGGCCGCTAGGCAAACCGGAATGCCGCCCCAGCTCCCTCCTGAGATTTCCATTCGCGCCGATGGGAGAAAACGTCATACGCTGCACTCATCTTCCTCCGGTAAGTGCGTTTTAACTTTCGATCTTAAATTTTGGTGAAGTATTAAATTTTAACAGTAATTTTGGTAAGTTCTGGGCTAACTAGGCGCTCCGATGGGAGGTGACCCAACGGCGGATCGAGAAAATTTTCAAGGAGGGGGACGACTGATTTTTTTTTCACTTATCTCTTACTACGTTTGCTTGGGGAGGAAGGGGGGCTGCCACATAACTTTATTTGGAGAGATTTAGACTAGAAGGAACTTTGCAGGAGGCCCCCTAATGTTCTCCTCATTTTACGTTATCAAAAGTTTTAAAATTGCATTTTTAGATCTCTCGAAACAGTAATAATTGAGTGGGAGGACTGTTTCGAACATCCCTGTTGTCTTCGAAATTCGTCAAAAATTTTGTGTTTTGAAACTTCAGTTTCGAAAAATTACCGGAGGAAAGCCCCTGAATTCTGCGTTTTTATTACTTTATTTCCGAAACATTGCTAGTGCAAGACCTCTCAAGGGAGGGGCGATCGCCCCTCCCTTTGTATCCGTCCTTGGGTGACCTCTCAAAAAAAAAATCCTTATTTTCCAAATTTTGCTGACGATTTGGTGAATTTAGAGACTATCTCAACATTGATATTCTTTTTTTTTTAATCTTAAAATTGTTTCTTAATAATGCCTAATGTTCCTTATCATTCAGTGGCGTAGTCTAGAGGGGGGGTGATATCCCCTTCCCATGAGACTCAAAATTATATTAACGAACACCTGTTGGCCCGTACCCGAGCCTGAAGAGGGCCCAATATTTTTAAAACTAGGGGTGAAATATAGGGGTAAACAATATGAAGGGGGGCCCGGAAAAGTCATTTGTGATAGTCCCCAAAATTTCTGTACACGTCCTTAGAGTGATACCCCCTCCCCATGAGACTCAAAGTTGTACTAACGAACACACATGCAAGGGCCTAAAATTCTGCTTTTCGGCCTTTTGGCTCGAAAAATTTCATAAGAGCCCCCACCCCTTTGAGAAAGTTCTAACTACGCCACTGTCCTCATTAGATGTCATGTATGTATATGTGTGCATGTTCCTATTCTGTCATTCGGAAAAATTGGAAGTTTGTTTGGCGAATTGAGAATTCTTACAGCTCCCAAAAATTTGAGTTCGGGGCGGGGGGTCAGTAGCGTAACTATGAGTTCTAGCGCCCCTGGCTAACTAAAGAAATTGCGCCCCCCTCCCCATGGGAAGTCACCGGAGGTCATTGTGACCTCTATTTTTTTTGGAAAATTTTGATTAGTTGATTCGACAAATAGGAGGCAGCATTGTAATTTTTTTCTTATTTTCTTTTTTAGAATTGTTTTTATGATGCCCAATGTTCCTTCTCAGCAGATATTATGCTCTTGTTCTTGCGAGTTTTTTTTTTTTTTTAATTTTTTTAAAGCATTTTTCAAATTTCATGATCAAAAAAAAAAAAAAAAAAACTCTTTAATTTTTTTTTTTTTTAATCAGTTGATATGCCGCCCCCTAGCTGCTGCGCCCCTGGCGAGAGTCACTCTTGCCAACCTCTAGTTACGCTACTGGCGGGGGCATCCCAATCTGGGACCAAGGCAATCCGAATAATCGATAATCCGGATAAAATGGGTAATTCGCATAAGTATGGACAAAAAAGTTTGAGATGAAAGAGTCGGAAGTCGAAGGTTAAAATCCCAAGAGTCGGAGTCTGTCATTTTTCCTCAGCGTCTGCAACTCTTCTAGTATTGCGGAGGCAGAGTAGGGTTGACTTATGACTTTGGGATGCCGGAGACGAAGACTCTTAAAGTCTCCCTCCGACTCCGCAGCCCTGCAGATCTAGCCGAAAATCATTCTCAAAAATCAGTCTGCTTCTATACCCAGACGGTACTGGAAGTTAATTAACTAAATGCTGCAGTACTTCTGGGATTATATGAAAAAACTTCTGTTGCAATTAAATTCTAGCATGTATCAATATAGTTTTTTAAACCTTTTTTTTTTTGGCATTGGTAATGCATTTACGTAATTTAATAATTATTCAAAAAATAAAGAAATAAATCTTACTACTATTATATATGCGAAAGTTTGTCTGTATGGATGTATGGATGGATGTATGGATGTTTGTTACTCTTTCACGCAAAAACTGCTGAACGGATTTTTATGAAACTTTACAATAATATAGCTTATGCATCAGAATAACACATAGGGTAGTTTTCGTCCCGTTATGGGGGGCAAAACCCCCTTAGGGGGGCAATAAAACACAATTTTTGTATAAATTCTCTAATATTGGGATGAAAAAATACTTGCACATATTAACATTATATCTCCATCGAAAGCTCTGATTTTTCTGATGAAGATGGCACCTGTTCCAAATTTCTAAGTCGAATAAAAAACGAGTTATGAGCTTTTTAGTTCCATGTTCAAAGGCTTTCCTCAACTCAATACAGTATTTAGTGTATCATCTCAACTCCCTGTCGATAGCGACAATTGTTGTATTGTTGACTATCTTTGCTTTTCGTGACTATTCAAGGCTTTTCTCAAGTCAAATCTTGAAGTATGATTTTTGCACAAGATTGGCAAATAATACATGATTTGGCTGATCATTTTCCAATTAAACGGAACTTTAATGTAATTAATGGTTTTTATTGATATTCATACTGATTGAACACTTACTCATTATCATATCAACCAGCAGATCGCCAAAATTTTTGCAGAAAGATTTCCGTAGCTGATGCATTTGGCAGTTTTTTCAACGTCGCTGTTTTTAAAGCCGAAGACTACGTCATAATGTTTCTCAGCTTTCACCATGTAAACAAATCATCGCCAATCAAAGAATTTTCAAAAGACTTTTTTTACTGTGTTAAATAATCCAGCAACTAAATTAGGCAAATCCATAAACAGCACAAAAACTTCCATTAATTTTCCTTTTTGCACAATTTCAAACAATCACCAAATTTTATTACTTATTTTGGTAACATTTCGTGTGAAACTGTTTAGCGCCATTTTATGGTGACCAAAAATATCTCAGCATCTGGCGACGATATCTCTGTAACGAAAATTAATATCATACTAGCTGCGTGCCCGGCGTTGCACGGGCTACCTAAAAAATGTAAGAGCAGTCCAGTTGATGCTTTTGTAGTACACTGACACTAGTTTCTAATGCGTTAAGAAATAAATAAATGCGCGTAAAGCAAGGTTTGCAAAACACCAGTAAAACATATTTTTGCCAAAACACCTCATCAACGTTAATAATCGTTATCAATGATACAAGTTATGAGTACATTTTCAGTCAGCACAAAAGGGGAAAATATATGCATTATCAACTATAATCTTTACTCACGTTAAACTGAATTACATCTGATAGACTATATCGGAAATATTTATGCACAATAACAATCCGCTTTTTACATAAAATAGTCTACTACCCGGCGTTGCCCGGGTGTCTATTAATGCAACATACCACTCAGATAAATATTTGGATGGATTCTATCCACATGGTCGTACAAGAATTACATCAATCCGTTTTCCAGGTACAAACCCTCAAAGAACTCAAATAACTTGTAAATCACTCATTTACTTTACGACGTGCACGGTCCTCCTCGAAAATGAAAGTTATGTCATGTGACGCGTATTTAACTATCAGGCTTGAACAAAAAAAAACAGCAAAATTTTGCTGCAGATTACGGCAAAATAATCGAAAAGTAAACAACTTAAACACCCTGATTACAGGAAAAGCCTTAAAACAAAAGCCTAATTTTATTTCTTTATATTCGAGAAAAAAAATTGCAACAGATGTTTCTTTTCAATGATTTTCTTCACGTTGTAAATTTTAATAAAAGCGTTCATCCGGAAAGTTGAGTTGAAGCACTGAATAATAATTTGAATGGAGGAAAGCCTTCGAAAAATAGTGATTTGATTTTGAAATCTAAGAGTCATAATTAAAAGTTTTTAATTGATATCTCCGCTAATTATTATCGGAGAATTATGTTAAATAGCCAAACATGAAGACGGGAGGATGACGAACCCATCGATACCTGGTTCGATGGTCAGTTCACTGTCGTTCGGGAGAAGAAGCTTGGACATAGATAGATAGATAGATAGATACTCAGATTTTATATGTATAAGATCGTTTTACAAAGTAAGGAAAGAAGGGGGGAGCATCATCGAAGGTACCCCAAAACGACTTTCGCAAATTCGGTAAAATCGCACCAAGAGCCCACAATGATTGAAATTTCCCAAAATAACTAAAGCAGGTATAAGGGGATTACGAGCGGAGCTACTTTTTTTTAACCACTTCGTACTTCATTAGCCATACAGAGAAGGTTTTAGACTCCATATGAAAAAAAAAAAAAAGTATCAACAGATTAATCTTTTTAAACATGAGAAGAATAATTTCATGTTCTGGAAATTTGTATATGCTTAAATATAGTGCTTTCGTTTCTAAATCAATACTATTTTGTTCTTTATACTTATTGCTATTTTACTTTTATGCGTAAGGAAGAAACTCGATTTTTAATCACGTCAAAAAGATGTGTTTTAAATTCTTTCACTTAAAACAGAAAACAAAAGCAAGTAACGATTTTTTCTCATAATTATTACTGACCTAGGCAATGCCGGGTATTTTTGCTAGTCAATAAATAAAAATGGCCAATTTTGATACTTACAGCAACTTTAGTTTTACTAAACCACTAGTATTAATTAGTTTCAGATCCCATTTCTAACATGGCTCTAACTAGAGAACTACACGAATTTTAAGATAATTTAAAAAGTTTAAACAGGTATCAATCAAAAAAGCATACAGAACCCCCCCCCCCCCCCTCCTCCTTTTTTTTTTTTTTGAAGCAAAGTTTATTTGCCGTCGTGGCCCCGATATCCATAGATGTAAGGTCTGAAAGTCTCCCGAAATGTTAAGAAAAGCGTCAAATTTAAAGACTTGACGAGAAATTCAAGGTACCAGATTTCACCGTCTTCATGTGGCAGGACATCCATCTGCAATTCGAGTGAAAGACGGCTTCCATTGCTCACCGAAACTCGATCAGTTTGGCAACTTTGTCTAAAATTTCTGCAGGCTTTATAATGAACTCATTTCTAACTTCAGGAACACAATTTATACGTCGAAAAAAAGAAAGGTAAGGTTGCATTCTTTCGATTTGTTGCTGATTTAGATTATTCTTCATCATTACACTATCGAATGGTACCCCCCCCCCCCACCCCCAATTCGGCAAATTTTGTCTGACGATTCCACAAAATTATCATCATTCGGCAACATTTGGAGTTCCACTCTGCAAATGGAGAGATTCAGGCCCTCCCAAAAATTTGCCTTCGGGGCACCCCTGAAAGTATACAGGGGTGCCTATTTAGGGAAGGGAGGGGGGGGGGGCATGGCGCAGATTGCGCCAATGACATTTTTGGGGGGGTCGAGGGGTATTTTTCTCATTTTTGGGAGGGTTTTTGCTTTTTTTGGAGAAGGGGGGGGAGGGGCTCCGTGACCAGGGTTGCCAGACGTCCCGGATTTCAAAGGACAGTCCCGTATTTTGAAAAATGTCCCGTGTCCCGGGGAACTTCCATACCGGACGGCTTATGTCCCGTATTTTAGCTAATAACAATATTTTATAATACGAAACAGTATTTTAAGGTAAAAAAATAAAAAAAACGAAAAACGTGATTAAACTAATTAGCACCTGTTCCTATCAACGTCGATCTGTATGCTGAACTTCGTTCTATTACTTAATTTATTCTTTGAGTTAGAGTTCCTTCAAAAGTGTACTCACAAATAAACATACTAAGAGGAATCTTTCGAAAGCTATTGAAACATGATTGTTTATCACCCCTTAAAACTACACCATAAGCAGTAATTGCCCTCACCACAAAAATATCATCCTCCCGCCCCTTTAGAAGCCTGTCCCGTATTTACTGTTCTTAAATCTGGCAACCCAGTCCGTGATATTGAGGGGGCACCCCTGTATACTTTACTCAGGAGTGATTGTGTTCTGCTATTTTACCGAATTTCCGGTATTTTCGGACGTATTTCCGGTATTTTTATGTCCGAAAATACCGGAGTTATACATATATTTTTTTTTTCTATGCTTTTATCTCCCTACCTCCGCAATTTTTTTAAATTATATAATACTCATCAAATATACCTGCAAGAGCCTTAAGATGGACACCTATCCCTTAAGATGGACAAATAAATGTCAAGATAATTTATATAACACCAGCTCAAAAGTAACTTTCTAACCTTAAAAAATTTAATCACATGTATACACAATATTTTGACTCAGAAGTATTTAATACTATGGCAAAGGTGCACCTAAGTAATAGGGGCCAAAGATTACCGCCCCCCCCCACCCCCCGGTCTCGCTTTGAAACTTTCAGGTATTTTTTCATGAACTCACAATCACCGCTGTAATACTCTTGTGTCATTCAGCTTTTTTTTTAATTGAGAAGGGAACTGACAACAAAAAAGTCCGTTGTAAAAAAAATGTGCTCCGTTTATGTTCTTCACTTCTTCCAGGTCTGAAGTTGAGGTTCACAAATCCATCGACTTGTTGGAGAAAGTTCCATCGCTCGGTTTCCCGCGAGAGTGAGAGAGAGGTGGTCTGACCACCACTTTACCTCACTAATGAGGCATTGCGTGCTTGTCACGCGAAATCGATTACAGAGTATTGCATCCAAGGTCAAGTTGAACTATTAAATCGCTTAACATTCCGTAACTCGATCTCTGCCGAGATTTAAGAAAACAAAAAAAGAAACCCGTATTGTGTGTCTGATCTCTTTTCCTTGTAAATGCAACAAAGGGATTCCCGCCTTGGTTTGTTGATGATGAGTTCATATTTTCCACACACCAACACACACCACTGATTTCACACTTATGAAGTGTTTTTTTTTTGAGCAATCACGATTGCTTATTGTTCTCATTTGACTGTTTTGATGTCCTTTGATTTTATTTTCCCACCGCCACCCTCCGCACCATCACCGTCGACCGGGTCCTCACGATGCTGCCCCTATAGCGAAAGCCGTCTCCAGGTTACATCCATCTCCTACACACACGCGCATACATACACAACTACACACACACACGCACACAAACACATACACCTACACACATACACACACGCATACATACACACACATACACACAACTACCCACACATTCATGCCTGCACACAGACACAAACACATATGCCTACAAACACATAAACATACCCCCCCCCACACACACATTCATACACACAACTACCCACACACTTATGCCAGTACACAGACACAAACACACATGCCTACACACACATACACATACCCCCTACACACAAACACACACGCCTACATACACACACTCGTGATTGCGAAAAACATAATTTGAATTCAAGATGTCATAATTCAAATTATTTTTTCTTCCTGAAATTCCTAAATTGCCACTTCTTAGAGAAAACACACTTTACCTATTTCAAAAAAAATGTAAAGTTACAAGTTTCAAAAAAAGTGATAGTGGCACAGTGGAACCTCTTTTATCCGCCCCCTTCCCCTTGATCCGGATCTCCGTATCACAATTGTAGAGTTTTAAAAAGAGTTTGAAACCAGGAGTGCCCCCCCCCCCCTTCAAGCAAGGGCGACCCCCCTAAAAATCGCGAAGTCCTCCCCCCTCAAAAAGCAAGAGCCCTTCTAAAAAAGAGAAAAATACCCATCAAAACACCCCCCTTTAAATTTCAATGTCGTAGTCTGCGCCATGACCCCCCCCCCCCCTCCAGGTGGGCGCTCCAGTTGAAATGATAGTAAATTATGATAACTGAACTTTTAGTGCGCTCAACATTCGCTCTTAATTTTGATTGAAGATATGAGACACATACGTTTTCTTGATTTTTACTTCCTTTTACAAAAAAGGAAGTATTGTATTCGCGAGAAAATTTTCACTCAAAAATCGCCCTTAATTTCCATTTTGCTCACCCCCAAATGAATGTTGAGTTTTTTTTTCGATTCGACCACATGCGGAAAAGTGCCTAAGAATGTATAGACACGCGAAATATCCATTTTGACCATCACCGAGGTAATTACAACGACTTTTCTCGTGACGTCTGTATGTATGTGCGTATGTGTGTATGTGCGTATGTGCGTATGTATCTCGCATAACTCAAAAATGGTATGTCCTAGAAAGTTGAAATTTGGTACATAGACTCGTAGTGGGGTCTAGTTGTGCACCTTCCCTTTTGGTTGCATTCGGATGTTCCTAAGGGGGTCTTTTGCCCCTTTTGTGGGGAAATCATTGTTAATTTCGATGTAAACTCAAGTGGTGTTATAATTTGTCGGACGCTTGGCGATATATCGCCAGTCTTTTGGTCGCCAACTTGGCGACAAATTTGACGATTTTTTTTTTAATTTTAAATTTGTTTCAATGTGGCCACTGTTGGTGATATTTAGAGAGTAAACAATTGAATCACATTAAAATTGCCAATCATGAGGAAATGACATTAAGTTGGACTAAAAGGAAGTCATGTGATGCACACATCAGCCCTTTTTTTTTTTTTGAATGAATGTACAACTCCTACATTGATCGCGCAATAAATTGTGGCAAACTAATCATCATGGCGCACTTTTTCGGCTTGTCAGTTTGACTGAACTGTAAATGATCAAGGTTTCGATTGAATAATATGAAGTGTGGACTCGGTGCGAAACAATCTCATGTCATTTTATGACAAAGCATTGTTTTTCGCTGTAATCAAAATTATGTCTCTTTATTTAAGGATTTGTTTTGCTTAATACCCATGTTACCCGGATCATCCGGGTTTTCGTTTATCCAGATTGCTTTAGGTCCCAAAATACGAAATTTTACAGAGGACAACATTGATATAAGAAAGTGATTGCAAAATGAAAGCAAAATGTTCATCTGGGCGGTCATTCCAAGCTCGTCAACTTGCGAGATCGAGATTCTCGCTCACGTGATCGGTTGTGACGAAACCAGAGTGTCGCAAAGTAGTATTCTGATCTACTCGAACCTAGCCGCAAGTTGAGTTCGAGTAGATTAAAATACTACTTTGCGATATTTCTACGTCACAACCAATCACGTGAGCGAGAATCTCGATCTCGCAAGTTGACGAGCTTGGAATGACCGCCCTGGACTGGACAAATCCCAAATGAAAGGAGGTTTTGGTGTACACTTGCTGGGCAACTTTTAGCGGGAATGTACGAAGCGACACAAAAGGGAATCGAAGCATAACAGTCTCGTACGATGTCCTACGTCATCTCGTGCACAGTTACTGTAAACGGGCGACTAATAATATCAAACTCGTCGGCTATCAACTAAACGTTTCAAGCGATCCCAGATATGTTCGATCTAATACAAATAAATAGTGACGACCAGCAACAGGCTCTGGGCCCAGCTAGACTGGTCCTAGTCAATTTACAATCCCCAGTGAAGATCAATGGCCCTCTTAAAACCATCTACTCCCTTGCTCATTATCACCTCTTCCGGTAAGCTGTTCCAAGGTTCCACTCCCCTGCTATAATAGTAATTTTTCCTAACATCCATGTTAGCCTGAGATTTAAACAACTTAAAACAATGACCCCTTGGCCTGTTTTCAGTGCTAAACTTCAGCCCCGTAACATCTTTCATTTTATTCAATTTAAACAACTGAATCATGTCCCCTCGGTCCCTTCTTTGCTCAAGACTGTACATTTTTAGTCTTTTGAGCCTGGAATCATAATCTAAGTGGGAAAGTCCACTTATTAGCCTTGTAACCCGCCTTTGAACCCTTTCCAATACATTAATATCTTTCTTAAGATAAGGAGACCAAAACTGAACAGCATACACCAAATGAGGTCTTACCAAACTTCTATATAAGGGCAGAACTTCTTTAGATTTGCTCAGGGGATCCAGCAGGCCCTAGAAAGTGATAATGTGCAAGAAGCCTTCTGACATGTTTGCTGTGTGCGACCGAGCATTGTCGTGTTGAAAATGGCTCCTGGGAGCTCTGCCATGAGTGCCAACACATGCGACTGAAGCATGGCACAACGTATTATGGTGTGATAGTGGTAAAAGTGTCAAGATGCAATTATGAGAACGTTCATCTTTTAAATTGCACCATAATTTCAATGAATGACATCAGTTTAAATTTCTAGTGCAAGCAAAGATCAAATGGTATTTTAGTAACAGCCATAATTCTAGGAGTGACATTATTGACCATACATTGGCAATATATGTTCTTTTAATCCACTAAATTAATATTTTCTCCGCTGTACATTTGAAAAATATTTGTTAAACACTTCACCCAAATGTTATTTTTAAGTGACTAATTTGAACAATTTGAAAAAAATACTGCAAGTTTCATGGAACCCTCGCGGGCTTTCGAAAAGCACTAAATTTGAACTGATCGGATAATTATTTCGGGTAGAGAGAGCGATTTAATGCCATTTTCGAGCAGTTCGAACGGTTCGATTCTTTCTTCGGCGTTCGAAAAAACCCCCACGTTCCTTCTCGGGTGCTCAAGTACCTCCCTGCCAAATTTGGTCGTGATCCGACGTAAACTGTGGATTTGTATAGGGAACATATATACACATATATTCTTTGTTTTATTTACATAGATTTTGTTATAGAGTGGATTAAAATGCTTCAAATCAAGTTCCTCCAACAGCAACGAGCTTTCAACAAATGTCCTTTAAAATTACGTCAAATTCACTTAAGCTTTTACCCTGATCTAATCTAGGTCCGATTAAGATGCCACAAAAGTGGATATTCCCGTTGCTGCTGGTGGCGGCTCTACTGACCTTGTCGATGACATTCGACGACGAGTATGATGACGATGATGAAGAAGACAAAGCTCTGTATGGCGACGAAGACAAAAAAAATAACGACGACGAAAAGGACAACGGGACGCGAATCAGAATCAAAAAACGTCGACGACCCATCGATCTGAATATAAGAGTTCCGTAAGTTCGAGTTTTTTAATGTTACACAGTAGTCTCCATTGGTCGCCATAGGGGGGGGGGGGGCTAGAGACAATGTTACTGTTAGTTTTTTTAAATAAATTTTGAGCAAAATTGTCATTTAAACAAGCCAATAAGGATTGATCGTTACTTTAGATTTTTTTGAAACTTTTATCTGCATTGATTTTGCTTTTAGAATTTTTCAACGTACAACGATGTATTTTAAAAGATTAATTTCTACATGTATTCTAAATAGTGATGTGGATCGGGTAAATACCCAGTGGTAGATAAATACTTTTTGGATATTTACCCAAGGCCTGGGTAAATACCCAAAACTTGGGTATTTTACAAAAAAAATGCAAAAAGTGAGTCTGAAAATTTTTTAAAAATCTAAATATGAAATAATTGGTAAAACTGATACATACATATGTATTACACAGTTTATAATATTTTTTATTGGAAGACTTGATGAAATTTTGAAAGAAACATATCGTGAACCAAAGAATCCTTCTTTTTATGCTATAATTGGACAAGTATAAGCAATTCAATGATGAACTTCAGGATATCAAAATCACAATCTAGGTTAGTCATATCCAAAATGAAAAAAAAAAAAAGGAAGCATGGGGGATGCTTGGAAGAATTTACTGAGAAGTTATTAAGAATATTATGTATACCTACCACATTTGTTTTAAAAAGTGATCCTCCGCCGGTACACAAACAACGACGCTACTACCTGACGGCAATACATAGATGGTGTTGCTATGACGATGGATCCAAACAATTCAAATCAAATCGTAAATTGGTTAATTTTAAAATTTAAATTTAGAAGTTAACCAATTGTTTTCTCCACTTTTAATTTCTAATGCTTTCGAACTTCGATAGTTGGAAGTAGCCAGAAGACCGAAAATATGCTTACTGGGATCATTTTGCTCTATGTTAAAAGGGAGAATGTGACAGGCATTTAGTATTTAGGAGGCATTAGTTCGTCACTCACTTTGTATTTGTACTGGTAAAAGTTTAAATTTTGTTTTGAAAAGTGAAAAACAAAAAAGAAAGATGGGGACATTGATTAGGCATATCCAACACATTTAATGTGAATATCATATTAGATTGCTAACTTGTTTCACACAATAATTCTTTAAATATGTGATCAAAATACAATTTTTGGACAAAAATTTATTGTTTTGTATATGGTTGGCTATATATATACACAGTGGAGTAGACAAAAAAGTATTTTAGTTGAATATAAATTTTTGAAATAAATACCCAGGTAAATACCCTGGGTATTTACCCCTAAAAATAAATACCCAGGTATTTTACATCACTAATTCTAAAGAGAACAAAAGTTTAAATTCCCCTTAAAAGGGTTAAAAGTCCGTCTGAAATTTAAAAAAGAAAATCTTTACAAATTTAGCTTTCTGTTATTTCTTTATGAACAGATGAAGAAGAAAGTAAACGTTTAACACATTAAATTAAAGCCTTGAAGCATATAACTCTTCTTAGGTCACCCTTTCCTCCTAAAATTACGCATTGCTTCAATGAACAGCATCCCGAAACGGAGATGCATTGGCTCAGCTGGTTAGAGCGCCGTGCTAATACTGCGAAGGGTCGTGATCGAATCCTCAACGGCCGAAAAATTACGTTTTTATTGTATTGCCGAAAAATGGGGTCGTTTCCAAAATTTGCATGCTTGAAAACATAGGACCTGACCATTTTTTTTAACAATTTATTTAAAATTACTTCAATCGGTGCGGTTTCATTGTTTACGCTTCTGCCGATGACATCACAAATGATGAAATGCCATTCACTGAGCAAAATATTTAATTCGCATCTTTACTCACGTGTATTGGCAACGATAGGGTTGATAGCAAGCGTAGAGCGCAATTTTAATTCGCTGCTTGATTATCATAACGTGGAAACGGGATAGAAAGATGCGCCAAAGTGCATCATTTGTGACGTCATAAAGACCGCGCCTTGTTTGAAAAATCGGACATTTTAAAAAATTAATTAAAAAATAACTGTTGGGTAAATTAAAGTATTTTGTGGGTCCATATTATTATTATTATTTTGAGCGATCACGATTGCTTAGTGCTTTCATTTGACTGTTTTTGGCGTCCTATCATTTTATTTTCCCGCCAGCACCCTCTGCAGCATCACCGTCGACCGGCTCCTCACGATGCTGCTCGTATAGCGAAAGCCGTCTCCAGGTTGCATCCATGTCCTACACACACGCGCATACCATACACGCACCTACACACACATATACACCTACACAAACACATACACACACGCATACACATACTTACACACGTACACAAACACCTACACACTCACATACACACAACTACCCACACACTCATGCCTGCACACAGACACATACCCCCCCCCCCCGCCACACACATACACACAACTACCCACACACTCATGCCTGCACACAGACACAAACACATATGCCCACCCATACACATACCCCCCCCCCCCCCGCCACACACATACACACAACTACCCACACACTCATGCCTGCACACAGACACACACATGCCTACAT
Source organism: Uloborus diversus (assembly GCF_026930045.1). Classification (NCBI taxonomy): domain Eukaryota; kingdom Metazoa; phylum Arthropoda; class Arachnida; order Araneae; family Uloboridae; genus Uloborus; species Uloborus diversus. Next base: position 3,506,267 of record NW_026557987.1, on the reverse strand, counting down.
ACACACACACACTCGTGATTGAGAAAAACATAATTTGAATTCAAGATGACCAAAATTCAAATTAATATATATATATATATATTTATTTTGCTTATATTCTATCTATTTCAGTGACTAAAAGTAATACTTTTGACTGAAGGAAACAACCCCGTTGTACGTCATTATTTTTTTCAGCAGAATTCTGATCTAAATTTCCATGAACATATAAGCAAAACACATTGCAGGATTCTGAGCTACACCGCCGTGCTAAAAGCGCAGTCTTGTCTGCAGCCGAGTTCAAAAGGAGAAATTCCCGTTTTAAAGTTTTGCGTCTCCATATATTTGATTCAGATGCAACTTTTTCAGACTTTTTTTTTTTTTAAATATTTCCCACTCACAAATTATCATAAAACATTATATTTAAGTGAAATACGTGACAAAGTACAACCTGGTGACCATAACTCAATTTTGATAAAAAGTGCAGATACCAATTTTGTTCTTAGCACGGCAGTACAGTTCTGCTGTTATAATCATGAAACAAGAAATAATTTTAACATAGTAAATCGCAGTATTTAAAAATATTGTAACAGATCCGGTGCGACTTCCAACTTTCTTGAAAGGACGACACAGTTCTTGAGAGAAACACAGGGGATTTATTTACACTATGTACAGGAAAGATCATTGACAACTGCAAAATGAATCATCAGCAATTAAGCAAATAACAATCAACACCGTAAACTCAACGGTTACACACGTATTTACATCCAAATAAGCAAAAATACAGCTCAAAAGGCTTCACAAAACAGAGAAATAAATGCTCTCCAGCGTACCGCTGCGACGATTCACAGGCAAAAGCTAACTCAAGACTGACTTTTTGACCTGTGGGCCGCTTTTTATACACATCGAAAAGTTTCCACAATATTCCAAAAGATTCCCGAAAATCGTAGACCGTTATTTTATTTCTTTCCATTCACAAATTTTATCATTCAGAAATGAGGAGACCGTATACTTCAGCCGAATGTACAGGGGCTGTATATTCATTACAGGAAACTACTTAGAGGTTACGTTACTACAATAATTTTAGACGAAAGATAATTTAAAAAACGCCAAATTTAGCTAGATTACGACAAATTAATTACAAAAATAATTACTACTTACAGAATTTGTAACAATATTTTAACAAAATAGAGGCATCAGTTTTAATTAATTTTGTTGCGTTGAAACGTGATTGTTTACAATCCATGTGTATAGCATTCAGGGTTGAAAGCCTATTAGCTTAATTAATAAGAGCGTTCTGCTGATAACTCGAAGGGCATGGAATTGATCTTCCCATAGGCCAGAAAATGTAGTTTTCGAATACATAATCATTCTCAGTCGAATTCTGGTCCAAACCTCCATGAATATACAATCTTAACTCAATGGGGGTAGGATTAGAGGATTCAAAACCACAGTTGTGTTGTTGCATTAAAATCAGAAGAAAAAAGTTCATATCAGCATGGTAAATCGCGTTGTTCCTTAAAGGTGTTTTGGTGGGTAAGCCATAACTTCCATAATACTTCATCGAACTTTAAAAAAGTAAGATTTTATTTCAAAGGTTTTTGCACCTCTATCAGTGGAAAATAAACAAATAAGTCACATTTTTGCTGTTATTTTTTAAAGAAAAAATATTTTTTGAATTTCCTCTGTCGAGCGCAAATGCTTCGGAAGGATCAGCTCGTTTCGCATAAAGCAATAATTTTAATCGGGACAGAGCGATTGATAACATAAACCGCGATCACACTATAAGCGGAGGTTACTGTATTGGTCAATGAATTTATATTACGCTTCAAAAAAAGAAAAAAACAAGCATTTATTTCATTTACTTATTTTCAGGTTTTTCTCTATGTTCCTGCGCAGGAAGAAGGATGGCCCAGCCAAGTAGGTTGACTTCTGTTTTCATACGCGATTAAACAAACCACATGGCATTTTTTCCACATAACATTTTCAAAAATGCTTTACATTTAATGCTTGTAGGCAGTAAGGCCTGCCGAATGTTCTTGTTGAGGGGGGGGGTGCAAGACGGGCCTTCAAAGTTAGAGGTAAATTTGACCCTTATTGAGTTTCAAAGGTACTTTTTCATTATTTCTTTCAAGTTTTAAAATTGAATAGAAAATTTAAAAAATCTGTTTTTTAATACGAATTAAAGGGTTCAAACTTGTTTAAATTCAGAGTTTCGAATGGTAACGAACACGATTTTTTGCGATAACGGAAAAACAGGGAAAATGGACAGGTCCTGGGACCAATGTCTAGTGTTAGTACTCGACCGGCTTCGCGCCGATCTTTCTTGAAGGAAAAGTTGAGACTATTAGGATAGACATTCCAGGGGGAGGGGAAATAAAACAAAGTAAATCTTTAAAAATATTTTCTGACCCCCCTTCCCCTCCTCCACATCAATCCACTTTTTTTTTTTTTTTAATTTCAAACACATACGGCAAAAAAAAAAAAAAAAAAAAGAAAAAAACTAAAAAGTTATAAATTATTGTCTGAAAAAAGTGAGGGGGCCCGGGCTCCCTCTGGCCCCTCTCACGAGCCGCTACTGTGCCCCAGGGTATCGCCAAGCATCTTTCTCAGTTTACCTCTCTTCCAGTTGGATACAAGGCCCGACTAATTAAAAGTGAGGCCCTAGGCCCACAATAATTTGGAGTCCCCCTGAAGACTATAACGGGATATGGAGGTTACAGGTTTAGTCCACGTCGGAATTCATTTTTGGGGCCTCTTTTTCTATCCCAGAATTACGTAAATCATTAACCATGTGCATTTATGCATCCCTTCAGGATCCTTTCATTCCCTTTATGATGCTTCCCATTCCTCATAGTTGTGGCATGGTAAATTCGCTAATAGCAAAATGAATAAAAATTCTCCTTTAACACTCCGTCGGGCGCAATATGTTGTAGAACATGATCGGGCGCATTGAGCCTGGGAAGCACACTTTGATCTACTGATCTACGCATGTTCACATTTTCTTACGAAAAAATTGTCAACTACAAACACCAAAGAAGAGAAATAAAAGTTTTCCATGATTTTCGAATGTAACATAAGTTTATTTGAGAAAATGAATGTACATTGATTGAAGCTACTGAGGGGGCGTGGCTAACTAAAGAACTCGAGGTGTGCCTAATAGATCAGTTGCGCCCGACGGAGTGTTAAGGAAGTTTTTTGCGATTAATAAGTTATTATTTTTTAATTATTATGCATAATTGTTTAGGAAATTTGAGGCCCCTTAGGAAGATGAGGCCCCAGGCCTGGTTGGCCTGTGCTATAATCAGGCCCTGGTTGGACACAAAACAACAGTCAAAATCTTCCACGCTTCTTTCTCTCTTTCCAGGCTTGGAATCCAAGTGTTCCCAGATTCACAAAACGGGAGTTTAGTGGACATCATCGGCAGTTGGTGGAAAAGATAGCATTCAAGTAATACGTCTCAGGGAGGCACTTTTTTGAAAGATTTATCATCGCAAAAACGTAAAAAAATACTCTTAAATTACCCTCTGAGGTACTGCACCAAATAATCTTATGCTTAAATTGTAAGAAATGATTAAATTGCAAACCACTTTTCTAATCGTTTGCAAAAATAGAGTAATTCAGGATCAATCAATTCGCAACTCCAGGGCTTGAATACGCTACCTTGCGGCAGGGTTGCTAACTACTAAAAATCTTTGCCCCTAAACTCAACTCAAAAAACCCCTAAATGCGATTGAAAAGATTCATGTGACGTCAAAGTCACGTGATCTTTTACTGTGACATCACACACATGGCAAATTAAAAGGTCACGTGCCCATTGCTAGTGTCGATGCTGGGTGAGTTAAGGCATTTTGTTTCATTTTTATGCCATTTCTAATCAAAACAAATGGTCCAAAAAGCCTCAAAAAATGTATGTAAGTAAAAAAATAAAATAAAATAGTCGAACTTGCATTCCCAAAGGTTAAAAAAAAACATTTTTACCTAATAAAACCCTAAAATTTAAACCCCTAAAAAAACCCCATACTAAAATTTTCCCCCTAAATCTAGGGGGAAAACCCCTAAATTGGCAATCCTGCCTTGCGGTGATTAACAATACTAAAGAAAACGGCAAATTCCATTCCACGTGTTTTCTTTAGGTAAATTACACGCTTCAGACAGTTTGGGGTGTAATTTCAGAAGAATAGAAAAGCTTCCCACAAACACGATGAAAAATGTCTGTCATTCGCTAAGCATCAAAGCAAGTTATAAGTTACGGCATGCGTTTGTTTTACCTTTTTCATCCGCCATTAGACATTGGCTGCAGCGCCCCCTATAGTTTATTGGAGTTGCGAATACGGTTTTTTCACTTGTTTCCATCTTGCAACATTTCAACTAGCCGCCTACGGCGGCTCGTACAGCCCGCCTCAGACAGGTTGGTGTTCAACTCGGTTCCTCCGAAGTACCGCAGTACAGCGTCTTTGGCGCTGTACTTCGGGGGCTGCGCTTAGCGAAAGAGAATTAATTTACGTTTCTGGTAAGCAAATTGCATTCCTTTCAAGGAAAAGAATCATCGCATCGCTTGCGTCGGTACATTAATCAATGAGAAGTGCATTAATTTTCAGCGTGGCGTAGCTCTAGAATCATCCCATTCCCAGTCACCTTGTAACTCAACCATTCAATAATTTCAGCTTTAAGCAGAAAAAAAAGAGAGCAATTATAAACACAGGAAAGAAGGCCCCCGACAAAGGCAAATTCAACGTAGATTTGGGAAAAGAACCAAAGGTCGAATTTGGCACCATGTCAAAGTGATTTCCTTCTAGCGAAAAACGCTCTTAAGAATAAACGCTTTAAATGTTTAAATTAATATCTTCGCTAATTAAAGGCGTAGAAAAACGAAACTTTAATAAACATGAGCCAGAAAAAATTACTATTCTATCGACCTAGTTCAATCGTCAATTCTCTGGCGTTCGGAAGAAGTTAGAGCGGCATACATAGATAGATAGATAGATAGATACAAAGATACACTCAGTTTTTGATATATAAGATATTTCCTTTGCTCATTTATATTTGGTTCTTATCGAAAAATATATAAATTTAAAAAACATAAAAACATTCATCCGTTTAACCTTTTTTGTAGCAAAAACTTGCAACAAAACTCCATCCATCTTTGAGGTTTCATTCGTTAAAAAAGAGACACGGCTGGTAAATTTTGGAAAGTGTACTTCAAAAAATATTATTTTTGCATCTATGTCCTCCCAAATATTTCATGTTAAAGCAAGCCCCCCCCCCCTCCGCCCTCCCCATTTGTCGCCGCGGCTGATTCTTTGTACAAGGTATCTGCTACATTTCCATGACTCAAGGGAAGCAATGTTTTCAGAAAATACATACATTTGTCACAAGAATTGTCTGTATTAGTGCTTTGTGAACATAAAACTGCAACCATCTGAGCTATGCTTAAGCTTTGCAGTTTGCACATATGTTTCTAAAATTCAAATCAAGCAAAATATAACGAACTGAGATACTATTATAACTAAAAAGCAACCAAAACAAAATATAAATTTCATTCTATCTTTACCCTATAAACGTCCTTGAAATTTCCGAGTGGGCGTGGCAAAATGACGAGTGAGCAAGTCATAAATTAAAACAAAAATGATTTAAAATAACAACATATAAAATTTTTAATGGTAAAATCACACAGTAAACAAAAACAAGCAAATTTTATAGACCGGGATGCAATTGGATTTTGAAAATCAGAATTTGCTCAAAAAAAAAAAAAAGCGCGGATTCGGTAAATTAGGTATTTATAAGCCCATGACCAATGGGGTCGTTTCCAAAAATTTAAAAGTATTTTTTTTTTTTTTCTGAAAGAGCATGTTTAAAAACATAGAATCTGACCATTTTTTAAATAATTTGTTTCAGTTTAATATTTAAAAAAAAAAATACTTAAATCGGAGTGCTTTTATTGTTTACAGCTTCTGCCCATGTCATCAAATAATAAAATGTCATTCTGTGTTGACATTCGCAGTGCAAAAAATTTAATTCGTATCTTTACTCACGTGCATTGGCAATGATATGGTCGATAGTAATGGTACAGCGCAACATTTATAATTCGCTTCTTGATAATCATAACATGGTAGAAATGTGACGTCATCAAGACCACGCCTTGTTTAAAAAATCGGACATTTTAAAAAATTAATTAAAAGAAAAATGTTGGGAAAATGAAAGTATTTTCTGGGTCCATGTTATTTTCTTTTGGTAATTCTATCCATTTCAATGACTAAAAGTAGTACATTTGACCAAAGGAAACCACCCCATTGTCAGTTTTCATGACTTTTTAGCATTTTTTGTTGAAAATCACATGGTCTAAATGCCCATTTTCGAAATCCATGATTTTCCTGGACTTTCCAGGTGCATGGATATCCCGTTTGTAACTCCGAAACAGGTTACTTTTCACAATAATTTGCTATTTCCATACTTTGCTAATGCTATTGAAATAAAACTGTTTGAAGATAAGTAAAAAAAAAAACTCTTTTAATTTCTTTCCAGGCTTGGAATTCAGGTGTTTCCAGATTCGCAATACGGAAGTTTAGTGGACATCAATCACAGATGGTGGTGGAAAAGATAACAATATTTGTGGAATTTGGTTCAAGAAGTCAATGTTTGAAAAATTTACCATTGTAAATTCTTATGAGATATTTTACATCGCACTAACATACCATGTTACGTTTTAACAGTGATTAAAGTTCATGATGCCATTTTACAAATCGACTGAATATTTTCTTCATCTGCTTATAATCACTTGTGTTGACAATAGTATCATTGGTTACTATTCAATCTGTTTTTTTTTCCTTCAATTTAAACTATTTTCTGATTATTCTTCTTTTGTCAGACGGTTTTTCGTTCGTTAGCTCACATCAGGATTGTTAGGTTTTTGACATTGTCGGTTCTATTTGTCATAGGCTACTCACACGAAGGGGGGGGGGGGCAACAGCCCCGTCATTTCCAAAAATAAAAGGGCCTTGGCCCCTCACTTTTCAGAGTTAAAAATTAATGACGCATTGAAAAATGATTTTTATAGGGTGGATTGCTTGATTTTCGAAAGTAAAAACTAAAAATTCCAAATAAATGAACTTTTCTCATCTTATTTCATGAAAATGGAACTTTGAATTGGAAGGGGAGAGTCGGAGGTGGTCATCCGTCCCGATTTTTGGGGGCCATATTCCACTTTTTGAGGGCCATTGAATCATAAATGTTAAAAGCCTTTAATATAACCAAATATATATTTTTCTACAAAAAAAAAAAAAAAAGAGAGAGAGAGAGAGAGAAAAGCTTCGGAGCCACGCCCCCTAACGCTTCTTTTGAAACCCCACTTTTTTGGAGCACCAGCCGCCTATAAATTCGTGACGTCAAAAACTTGAAATTGGTGTTATCTGCTCTTGCAATAAAAACAGATTAAAGCAAGCTACTCACTGATATGCTACACTAATAACTATTGTTAGTAAACTATTCAAACATTTTTCAAGAGTACTATTTTTCTATGAACAATTTACTATATTTATTTTGTTAGTAATTTCAATAATTTGTTGGCAATTTGATAGTTTCATAGATATTATTGTAATTTGGAGGGAAGGAAGCATTATATTAACCATTTATAGACCAGTGTTTCTTAAATTGTGTTCCACAGAACCCAGGGGTTCCATGGATGTCAATCAAGGGTTTCACGAAACGCATTCTTAATTTTCCTTTCTTTTTATGAAACTTAAAAAAATCTTTAAAAAAAAATAAATTTTCAAAACTTGAACTTGACTTTTAAACTTAAAAGTTCTGTTTGCGTTTAAAAACTCAAAAGCTTCTTTTAAGGGGGGAAACTAGTTTAGACCGGTCAAAAAATTAACTTTTTTTTAATGTCATAAAACGTTAGTAAAACTATTCAAGAATATGTTGCCAAAATTTGAGTGAAAAATCCCAGATACATTAGTTCCGATGCTATGAGCACTTAAAATGACTGAAAGATTCAAAAACGTTCACAGCATTTTTTTTTTTTTTTTTCAAATGCATTTTTCTGGAAACAACTTTTTTTCAACTGGTGTGCGTTCTAGATGAAAGAGTTTTCGACCAATCATTCTAAAAATCTGTGCGAATGAACCTAACTCTTCGATGATATTAATAAAAATTAAAAAAAATTATGCAAGAAGTGTGAAAACAATAGTAGAAAAACATAACATTGTAATCAAACACCTCAAAAACGTGCCATTTTCAACTTTTTTGATCACAATTAGGTTCATATTTTGGGAAATATGTTGTTGATGAGAAAGAAAAATTGTGATGATTACAGGCAAAAATTGTGGCTTCGGTAATACTCACCAGAAACAAGCTCTGATGGTAACCGCCCATGGACACAGCTTTTAACTCAACTAATTCTGGTGGAAAGGTCTTCAAAAAAAGACAAGGTGTACTTTAAAAGATGAATAAAATATCCTCCAAGTTTAAAGAAATTTTGATTATTTCTTTCCTCTTAAGAAAATCACGAAAAATACGAAAATTTTGGCCTCCTAAACTGGTTTCCCCCCAATTTTCAACTATTTTGCAAAGAAAGAAAACCCATATTTTATGCTATTAAAGAGCACTAAATTCCAAGCACAGGTTTGAAATGAATACAATGAAATATCCCGAAGTCATGCATTTCTTCTTCCTACAAAATGTTGGAGTTGTTAGGTTGTTACTAAAGGCGGTCGCAAAACTGAAATCAGGAAAATTAGGAAAACACACATAAATAACACAACTTATAACTACACACATAAATAACACAACTTATAAATAGACACATAAATAACACAACTAATAACGCAAGCACCTTAATAGGCTATACTGAGCAATTCTTTGGCGCAGTATAGCCCATTAAGGCTCTTGCACCAATAAATTCAATACAACCAACCACAAATTATTATTATATTAGAATTTTATTAAAATACATAATATACAACACATGTCCAAACTTCATTAGGATTTGTGTAGACACAACATGCAGTAACATTGACAGTGAGTTATTTTTAAGAATAAGAAACCAGCCTTGCGAGATTTTATAAACATAAATAAGGCACAAATTCCACGACTGAATGTTTGAATCTTGGTGAAAACGGAAATGATACAATTAAAACAAAAAGGATCATTGGTTTTCAAGAGACAACTGTACAAAAGTAATACATTTAACACAGAATAAGTTATGCTGCTTCACACCATCCACATCTTTGCTATTACCGATCCCATAAGCCACATGTCAAAGGGCAATTTATTTCGCAATTTTAGGTGACCCGTTTGGGCTCAAAAACCTAATTTATTTAGAAATGAATTATAAAACATAAATGCGAAGTAAACATAATTGTTTTTATATGTTGAAAAATAAAAATAAATAAGAGCATTTTGTTTCAGTATGGAGCATGATTTTTTTTTTTTTAAATTAAAATTGTATCAATTTGGGAGGCAATGCCGATCTATTATTTCTTTAATAGACATCTGGCATTATTCTTTCAGTGACACTAATTGTGCAAAAATTATGAAGTAATTATTGTTAAATAGTGAAATAGTTATCATCATTCAAAATCAATTCCAACAATGCACTAACAAAATAGAGAACAATTCAATGTTTGTGGACAGAAATAGCAATGTATAGAGTATAGACAAATCAACAAAGAGAGATTGTTTTTTTAATTGGAAATTAGGTTTGAAAATTACGATACATAAAAAAAGCATTTTGTGATAAAACTTGCAGTGGAACCGTCCAAAAAAAAAAAAAGGTGGAAAATTTTCACTTTGCCCCATGTAAGTGAAAAATAAAATATTTTTCCGGTCGTATTTTTTTACATTTTAGTCGCTTGTAGGTAGAAATAGTAGCAGTTTTTTACAAAATAGTCGTTTTGCCTAAATTTAGGCTAAAATAGTCATTATAGTCTGCAACTCTTCAAAATAGTTGCAATAGTCGCCTTTTTAGTCGTCAGTGGCAGCCCTGAAAACGTCTATTACAAAAACTTTTTCATTCTATAACAACAAAAATTACTTTTGATAGGTCAAAAAATCAAACAATATGAGCATACAATTTTGAAAAGGACTCGCAAAATTAGATGCTTTAATTAGTAGAGCGATTTCTTTTTTTAATCAGAATCATTTGTGAGTTTCAGAACCTAGTTAAAATATCGCTAGATAGGTAGCGCTGCAAACTGAAAATATTTAATCATTTCACTTCGCCCCACATTCCCCTACTTCAAAAGCATAGCATGTATTGGTAAAATCAACTTAAATACATAGAATGTTTTTAAAAAGAATTGAAAATCACTGGTTTTCAATAGAACAATTATTTTTTCAGTCTCATTTCCATAAAGAAAGGAATTACAGCAACTCAAAAAGTGACAATAAAAATGACTGTAACAAAAAGCAAATTTTCATTTGGTGGCTTATTAGCAACAGCAGCGGTAGGTTTACACACACACACAGACTTCATTTAAAAAAAAAATATTTTTAGATTAAAATTTTTTTTTTAACATTATAGTTCATGTAAACATACACAAATACAAAAAAATTGTTCATGTTTTAAATACAGTCAAACCTTGATATCTCGAAACACTTGATGTCTCAGAAAAAAAAAATAATAAATAATAATTCCCCTGCATTTTCCATAAAAAACTCCTATGTATTTTCCATTTTTATCTCAAAATTATTTTTTGATATATGGAAATTTTTGCACAGAAGCAAGTTTCAAATGTCGTGGTTTTTTTTTTTTTTTTTGGGGGGGGGGGGGCAGTTTTGTACTAAAACCAGCTTCAGAGACAACTGCTTGAAGATTTCCCATCCCTTTTCTCAGAAATTTCGAGAACAGGGGATTGGGGCAAGATAATAGAGGAGATAAAGAATATACAGGGAGTTTTTTTTATCTCAGTGTTTCCCCAGAGTTTAGAATCTTTCTGCATTTCTTTCGAGCATGTTGTCCACTTTGAGGGCAGGGGGTTGATTTTTCGTCAGTTTTGTTGCGAAATGGAAAATGCGTTCCTCATTTTCATCATTCTGCTTTTTTAACTGAAACAAAATGGCTGCTGAAAAATTTTTGAGCGTGGGCTTGGGATGGTTCAAAAATACATGTAAAAAAAGGTTTCTTCCAGATACCAGGACACCCCTCATTATTTTTAGACTTGTGGATAGCAATATATTGGAAGAATTTTAGCTTCCTATTACAACTGAAAGAGGGTGCTCAAACTTCAATAGTGTGGGGAGAGGGGTCAAAAAAAATACATCGACATGAAAAAACAGTGCTACACATTATGATATACACTAGAAATATGCATATACATTGCAATAAAACAATTATTTACAAAAAAAACAGCTGGCGAATTAAATATTTCTCAATTTGTGGCATTTTCTATGATACGGCTAATGTTAAATGAAGGGGTCACTGAACCACTCTTGAAATTTGAGCAAGAAGCGAAAACATTTACAGCATAATGCTATTAAAAAGTCTAAAAAAATAAGGGGGTGGTCTGAACTCTAGCTGAAAAAAAGTTTTTTTGAACTACCCTAGGGTGGTTACTGGTTGAAGATAAAATTTTAATTTTTAAATTTTTAGATGAACTAACAAAGTCGAAATTGTTGTTTCCAAAATCTCATTCTGTACACTTTCCAGCAATTATAAAATTTCAAATCCAGCAAAATATTGAAGACTAACTCATTCATTGTAATTCAAAGTGGTCCCATAGTACATATATAATTGTATATAGTGTATGTGAGTGTAATCGTGAGAGTTACTAGTAGTGTAATTGTTTCAAAACCTTAATAACTCAAAAACTCAATATCTCGATTTTTTTTCCATCCTGTGAGATTCGAGATATTCATGCTTCTTTTTTATGTATGAAAAATAAAATTTGCCAGACAGTCAAAAGATATAACAATGGATTTGGAGAGGTAACAGGACATAAATCGAAGGGAGAAAGATACGAAAAGGGGAAGTATCACAACAAACCATATGTAGGTAATACTTATTAAAGATGTTCTTATATGTTTAGTTACATTGTGATGTAATAGAAAAGTTTCAAATTCCCCAAGAATACAGTGCAAATGCGTAAAAATGTCTCACATACTAATGAAGTAGTAAAACAATTACATAATCCTAATGACTAGAAAATAAACTTCTCCTTCTTCTAGTCATACACTGACTAGTTTTCAGACACATTCACTAAGAAAAGTAGTCTTGCAGTGATGAATACATCATAATATTTTTCATTCTTCTAATTTTTTCTATCAGTAATCAGGGAAGATAGAAAAATAAAATTTGTGCGGATTTGCCCCACTTGCCTCTGCCGTAATCAGGACCAGGGTAGAAAATACCGTAATTTCGGATAGATAAGCCGCCCGATCGTATACCCCGCTTGTACAATAATTTACTAACTAAAAACAAAAGTTCATCACATAAGCCACCCCATTGTATATGCCGCAGAAGAGCGTATCAAAACATGGCGCCCCCCCCCTCTCTCTCTATATATATATGTATGTGAACATTTATTATAGTTAGAATGAAAGCGTAAAAAGCGACTGCACTTGTTGATAGATAGAAATGAAGTAAACTTCATGTAAAAAAGAAAAAGTTCAGAAAACGCTACGGTTAGGCAAAAAATTACTGTTGCCAGATACATCTACATTAGGTTGGATGAGAAGTTTTCAAATCATCTCATCATGTTACACTTAGTAACAGATCGAAAAATTGTTTAAATTTTATCATTTTTTTTTTATTTATCATCATTGAGACATTTTAAAACATTACTCAAACAAGTTAGTGATTCCTCCATTTTTCAGCCTTGTGAAATATATGGCACCATCATGAATCTGGCAACACTGGAAAGAACAACAACAGCGAACAGCAGTAAAATCAGAGCAAACTAACGCAGGTTTAAGGGAATGAAAAATTAAGTTAAATGAGAAACTTGTTTCATGGTGCAATTTGAGAGCTCTACTAGCAATTTTTAAATGAATTCTAGCATTGCCGCTCGACATTACATTTTACATTTTTTAGGCAAACACAAGAAATACTAAGAAAGAACGGTGGGGGGAATTTCTTCACATACGCTGCACAAGTAAAATTTCATTTTTAAAACACGTATAAGCCGCGGCTTATCTACCCGAAATTACGGTATAGGTTTTTTCCTACCATAAATTTCTAGACTAGGAATTTTAAATCGTAGTCACTGGCTACCGAAGACACAAAAAATGATATCCACAGTTTTGCACTTTTGTTAGCCTTTTGTAAAAATGTATGTACCCAACGCAAAAAGTATGTCACCAATTCGCAATTTATAAAATTAACAACCAATTGAGGGATTATGATGCTCTCAAAAACAAACAAAATTTCAGTGCATATATTTTTAAGCACAAAGATATAAGCATACAACAAAGAAATTTTAAAAAAATTTAAACATACAGTAAAACCTGTAAAGTTGACCACCTTGTAAGTTGACAGCTATTTTCATGCACAGAATTAGATCTATATCATATAATTCAACCTCTATAAGTTGCAGTGGTGCCAGATTGGGGGAAATTTCCCCATTTTGGGGAAATCTGGTGCTCTCTGGGGAAATTTTGGGGAAATGGGTTTTGAGGGGAATTCTTTGGGGAAACATTTTTTCCTTGGGGAAAACCTGGGGAAAAAAGATTTTTTTTCGTATTTAAATTCGCGTCAAGAAGTAGTGGGCACATTTTTGTATCAAACAGTGTTGGGTTAGCTTTGCTCAACTTTATGGAATTCGCATTAATGTTCCGTGTGAGTAACTAGTTGATACGTGAAACAGGTAAAAATAAGTGTGATGAAGAGTGTTCTTGGATAAATATATACAAAAATCATAGTTTAAAATGTACATACAGAAGCAGAGTAGTAAATGCAAGTAGAAAAAAATATTTGGTTAGTTTTTATCTCTCGGTCAGGCGCTTGTATTAATGACTAGTGGCACTCGCACGGCTTTGCCCGTAGTGGAAAATTAAAAGGTCTTTTGGTCCCCCTGTATATTTACAAATAATGCATGATGAATTTCTCGCCAATTGGCTTGCCTACGTTAGGTTCCACGTTATGATAACTTGGTAATTTACTCGTCCATCTTATGATAATTTTGCTCGGGAAAATGTTCTTAAACTTGGATCAGAAAAGGAACAAAATCAAATTTTCAAAAATTCGCTTAAAGGTGCACACCCCCATGCTACAAACTAATTCTTTGCCAGATTTCTTGAAAATCAGCCGAACGGTCTTGGTGCTATATGCGTGTTCGAGATCCTGACAGACAGAAAAAGATCCGGACCGAGAGATATCCAGACAGAGATAATTTTAGCTTGATTATAAGATAAAGATAAAGAAAGATAAAGATAAAGAAGCAAAAAAAAAAAAGCGAAAATGTGAAGAAAATAAAAGTTGGGGAATTTTATAAGAAAATTTGGCTATTTGGGGGGAAAAAAATTTCAAGAGACAAAAACATTAGAGGAAGTCGATTCATTTTATGAAAATATTAGTGGAAAAATAATTTTTGCATTTGGGGAAGTTTGGTAGAAAACATTGCTTTTTGGGGAAAAGTTAGAAGGGGATTGGGGAAATCTGGATTTGACCATCTGGCAACACTGATAAGTTGAGCACTAAAGTAGTGCACTGCAAGAGGTCAACTTGCACAGGTTTCACTGTATAATACAGTATTCGGTAATAACTGAACTAAAGTAAATGTGAAAACTCATACAGGCTTTGGTTTATTTATCAGTCAGAAATTTGTCGCCCGACATGATATTTTTCCAGAGAATTAGGAACCAGGATTGGGTTTTAAACTGTCCAAAACTGGTTTAAGACAGGACAGTGGTTTTTACC